>NW_004086094.1:0-58990 GCF_000220395.1 Ichthyophthirius multifiliis
ACCCCACCCCACCCCAACCCCAACCCCAACCCCAACCCCAACCCCAACCCCAACCCCAACCCCAACCCCAACCCCAACCCCAAAACCCTAACCAAACATTGACCCCAAAAAAATAAAAATATCTTTTTACTTTTATAAATTATTTGTTTCATAAATTTTTTGTTTTTTATTATAGAATATCTATTTATATCTATAATTTATAATTTTTGAATAATAAAAACTGATTTTTAAACTTTAATTAAAAAATATATAATAAAATATTAATAAATTCTAAAATAATTAAAATAATATAATTATAAAAATATTTACAAAAAATTAATATTAAAAATATTTAAAAATAAAAATTATATTATATAAAAAATAAATTTGTATTTTATATAAAAATTTATAAATATTTTTATATATTTAAAATAAAAATAAAAATATTTAATATTTATTTTCTACATTATATTATAAATATCTTATGTTTATTATAAAAAGCTTAAATGCACTTGTTATAATTTATTATGTTTAAAAACTTTCACATAATTAATTAGCTTCAATATCTTAAATAACTTTGTTTTATATTAAATCACTATTAGTTTCACAAACTATCATATTTAAATTATGCTACAATAGCTTACATCGACTCTCAAATATTTATTTGTAACTGATTTAAATATTTTTTATCTTGCCCTATGCCAAATTTAAAGTTTAATTTTTTTTATCTTAATTAACTACTTTTAATAAAATTCTACTCATATTTTGAAAATATTTTAAAATTTTTTTTTGGTATTATACAACTTTTATTTATAATAAGTTTTTTTGTAATTATTTTTAATTTACACTTTTATTCTTGAAAATAATGAAGTAATGAGTTTTAGTAATAGAAGGATTTTAAAATAATAATAAAATTAAAAATTAATTCTTATTTGTTATATTATAATTCTTCTAATAAGTAATTATTTATTATTTAATAACAATATATAATTATCACTTTTAACTATATTTTTTATAAAATTTTTATTAATTTTATAAATTAATAATATATTTAAATTATGATTGCTAAATTATATTAAATTTATGCGTTTTTTACATTAGTAAAATAAATTATTTTTTTACAGAAAATTATATAAAAAGTAAACCTAATGAACTAACAAAATATATAGTTTTATTTAAATAACGCTAGAATAAAATCAAACAAAGATATAATATATAAAATATCCTAAAATTATTTTTGTAAAAATAAAAAGTCTTAAAACAAAAATAATAAATAAAAGCAAAATTACAATTTATATTGAAAATAATATTAATACTCATAAATATTTAAATTAAATAAAATATAATTATTATTTATTAATTTAGAGTAATCTGTTTAAAAATTATAATAATTTTCGCTGCTAATAAATATTTTTTATAACATAACTTTATAAATTTAAATAAGAAATTTTTTAAATTATAAATTTGAAATATGAAGAAAATAGATAAAAAATCTTATATTATATTAAAAATAAATAAAAATTTATTCAATTATTTAAATTTTTTTTTTTTTTATTTATATTTTTTTCAATCATTATTCTAATTTATTTAGTACAAAATCAAAATAAATAAACTTTTTATTTAAAACGTCTATAATTTCTGCACCTTTTTTAATTAAATCCTCCACATTTTAATTTTGAATTAGAAAGGCTTCCTAAATAGTTTATTAATTTGACTCTTTATCTGGAACTATTTAACTAATTGTATATAATTATTGTAATTACTACTTTTTTTATTCTATGTTTAAAATGGGATCAAAATTTAAAACATTTTTATATTTTTAAATTTATTCAAGTTTATCAATTATATTATAAATTTCTTATTCAAATTTAAGAATTAATTCAATTTTAACTTTGGAATTGATGATTTATTATGAATAATTTAATTCACATTAATTTAAAAAACTAATAATATTCTAAACTATAAATATATATATATAATATATATATATATATATATATATATTTAATTATTTTTAAGTAAAAAATAAATATAAAACATTACTTTATTTTTAAATATCTTATCCCGGGTTTTGTTAAATAGCAATTTAATTTGTACAATTATTTAATATTTTTCTAATTTTTGTTTCTGATTTTTATATATATTCAATTAGAGATAAATTTATTTAATTTTATTCCTATTGATTTAATTTTTGTAATAACTCGGGTTCTCCAATAATATTTTCTAATTATTCTAATCTCTTTATTAATGCTTCCATTATTATTTATATTTTTAAAATCTAAAAAATTATTTATAAAAAATTAATTATTATATTTATTAATTTTTTTATATCTATGAATTATTATTTAAATTTATTTATATATTTTTTAAATTTTCAAGAACTAATATAAAAATAAAAAAAAATTAATTAATTATAAAATATATAAATAAACTAATATGCATTTGAATATTTTTTATATATATATTATTAAAAAACATAGTATTTTTACTTAGATGATTGAACATCAATTAAAAAAAATGCCTGAAGATTTTATAAAATAAGCATATAAATATTTATTACTATATTTCTTATTCTTATTTTATAAAATTATTTTTTATGAATTTTATTTTTAATAAAAATATAATATAATTAAATATTTTATGACTTTTATATTTTAATATAAATTCACTTTTATTTGTTTGCTATTGATAAGATATTTATAAAGTTTTATATTTTTTATAACATCATAAAAATTGATGTTGTCTACAATGTAAAAATAAATCAACATAAAATAAATGATATTTTTTCTTTTATAAATTCATTATTTTAAATTTATCTTATTTATCAAAACTTAAACTTAATTTATTTCATACGTAGGTTTATCTCTTAATTTGACTTCATTAAAATCTATTAAAAAAAAATTAATTTCATTATATATTTAAATTTTATTTTTTTAAAATTACCTAATCTTCTTTTTTTCTTCTTCTTTCAGCTGCAAAAACAAATACAGTTGTAGGATATTCTATTCACAAAAATAATTAAAAAAATATAAATTGTTTTTATATATTAAATCTAAAAAATATTTTTTAAAATTGATAAATTAAAATTTCAATAATCTATATTTTTATTTTTAAACTCTATATATATTATTACAAGCGAAAGTATATGCTGGTACAAAGAAGAGTGCACAATCTACACCCCATCTAACAAACCATGGTATATTAATCATTTTATTTTTGAAATATTTATTTATATAATATTTTCCTTAATTTATAATCAAATCAAATATAAATAATTAAATAAATTGATTAAATATAAAATAATATAATTTTATAAAATTAATTTATTATATTAATATCATATGAATTTTACTTTTAATTATTTTAGAGTAGTCCAAACCGAAATCCTCCTAAATACATAATTTTTATTAATAGATAAATTGTTTAAATTATTTAATATTTTTAGATATCTTTATAAAAATTCTTTATAATTTAAATAAAGTAAATTAAAATGATGTTTATTTACATAAAAACATTTATATATATAGAAACAATAAATTTTTAATAAATGCGTAAAAATAATGTTTTTTTACGCAATTAATATAGGCTTAATGGTAAATAAATGCAATTAAATGAATAAAAAAAACAATAATAAATTTATTATATAAATTCTATTATATATATTTATATATATATATATATATATATATATATATATATATATATATATATATATATATATATATATATATTTTTTTTAAAAAAAATTATTATTATTAATTAATAAAATATGTTTATAATTATAATTTCTTTATTATTCATATGACAATAATTAATATAAAAATATTTTATAAATTTTTTTTAAAATGTTTATCTTTTAATTTTTATAAGTACATTTTATTTAAGGATTATAAAAAATATAATATAATTAATATTTTTTTTAATTTATTAAAAAAATTATTTAAATTTTCTTTTATTTGCATATTATTTAAATTGATTAGAAATGTTTAAAAAAGATAAATAATAATATTTGTATTTATAACTATTTGTCCCTAAATAAAATTAGTAAATTTTGGTTTTTTGTGTTTAGAGAAATAACTTTTTGTTTAGAATTTTTGATAAAATTTTATGAAAACTATAATAATTTTTTTTTTATTTTTAAGAGTCTTTTTTATGTTGTTATTTTTATAAATATATTATTATTTATTTTATTTTAAATTTCATAATTGCAATTTACTTTACTTAAAAATATATATATTTAGTTTATAATTTTTTTTTTATTTAATAATTAAATAATATATAATGAATAATTATTTTTTTATTATCAATATTTCATAAAATATATTATTTTATTTATAAGATTTTCAATTTTTAATATTGTTTTTCCATTTAAAAGTTTTATTTAAAAATTAAGATTTACTATTATAATATTTAATAAAAAAATATTTTATTTCTCTATTTTTAAATAAAATAATTTTAAAAATTATTTTTAATTATTTTATTTGAAATAAAATATAATTATTTGTATTTATTTTATTTACTATAAAATGTAAATCGAATATAATAATATAAAGTTATAAAATAAAACTTATATTATATTTATTGAAATAATTATCAAAAATAAATTATTAAATAGATACTATAATATTTATTTTTAAATAAAATGACAGACAAAGACAATAAAAAAGATTTCAGTAATTATTAAAATAGTCCTATTTAAGATAAAAAGTGCACTGATGTAATTTGCTGTATAATATATTTACTATTCACTATTGCCTTTTTAGGAATAGCCGTATTTGCCTTTATGAACGGCAAACCTAATATATTAGCCTAACCATACGATATGAATCATCAAGCTTGTGGAATATCAGGAAATGAGGACTACAAATTTATATATTTCCCAAATCCTTCAAACATTAAGGAAAATGTTTGTATAGAAAGCTGTCCATAAAAAGATTAAAATTCTGTAAAATGCTTAAAAAATGATTTGTGTAAAGATGGATAGTTATAAAAAGGCTAAAATTTAAAAGTATTAATTTATGAATCTCGAGGAGTGTATAATAAAATATGTATTCCATATGATAAAGATTTCAGTAAAAAAGTATTAAATACAATAGATATAGACAAAATAGAAGCATTGGCTTCTGATTTAAGAAATACATGGATGATTTGTAGTTTATCTTCAATTATTGCAATTATAATTGGGTAAAATATTTTTAAATTTTAATTATAAAATAATTATATATGAAAAGTATACTATTTATGATTATAATAAGAATGTGTGCTGGAAGTGTGGTTTGGTTGTTTATTATTATTATATTTTCAAGTTTATTAACTCTTGGTATATTATTCTTATTTTAATATAGATAAAATACAAATCCAATTGATATGTAAATAAATAAAAAATATAAAAAATTAAAAAAATATTAAAAATATATATATATATTTATATATTTATATATTTTATTTTTATTTATATTTATATTTATATATTTTCATATATTAAGTTCAACTAGTAAATAAGCATAATAAGTTGCTGAAGCTATGAGTAAATTTAAAGATAAAAATTAATGTTTAGTTTTTAGTATAATCTTATTTAGTTTAGCCGGATTATTTTTTTTGTTTATATTATGCTCATGTAATAGAATTAAAATATGTACTTAAATTATAAAAGTAATATTTATATATTAATATATGTTAAAAATATAAATTATTTTCATATTTTAGGCTGCTGCTAGATTTATAATGGATAATCCAAGATTATTACTAGTTTCCTTAATTACATTTATTTTTAGTTTTATTTATTTCGCTTTCTGGTTCATCATTGCTATTTATTTATATTCATCAGGTGGAATTACTGATTAAGTAAAATTATTATAATTTTTAATAATTTTTTTTTAATAATATAGCCGGGATCCTTACCTTTTGGATAAGTTAAAATGACCAGGGAAATTCAAATTATGGGTTGCGTACATATATTTGCTTTATTTTGGAATGAAGCTTTTATTTCAGCCTCTATGTAGTTTATTATTATAGGAGCTGTGGCATATTGGTATTATTAAGTTCCTGAAGTAGATGACTCACATACAACAATGAGTGCTAAATCTTATTTTGCAAATCATTTAGGAACAGCTGCTTTAGGGTCATTTATTTTAGGTGTTATTTAATTTTTATAATTAATAGTTTAAATTATTGAAGTAATTTTTTTAAAAATAATTATATATATATATATTAAAAATTAAAATAGAATTAATTAAAATCTGGGGATGGGTCTGAAAATGTAGTAGTTAAATTTGTAATGAAATGCTTATAATGTTGTCTTGCTTGTTGTAATTAATGTGTTAAGAAAATCAACTAAAATGTATATGTAATATCTTTTGTTAAAGGAGAAAGCTTTTGTGATGCTGTATCTTCATATTTAGGTTTATTTGCTTCTAATCCACTTAGAATTTCATTAGTTTCTGGTTTCGGATACTTTTTTGAAATTCTAGGAAATTTTGCAATTTCAGGAATTACTTCATTAATTTGTTATTAGATAATAACTTAAACATCATATTATTAAGCAAGGGTCGAAAATCCATTAGCCCCTGTTTTTGTATTTAAATTTAAAGTTAAAAGTATATTGAAATATTTTTTTAAAGGTTATTGCAATCGTGAGTTTTTTTGTTGGAAGTTTTATTATGTCATTGTTCAGTGTTGTAGGAGAAACTATGATAGTTATTTATTGTATTTAGGATGCTGGAGGATCTAAAAAATCTCAAAATTGTCCTAAGGTTTGAAATTTTATTTAATTTTATATTTAATTAAAATATAAAGGAATTAGAAGATTTTATGGATAAAAATTGAGTTTTTTTATTAAATTTTTGACTAAAATTTTTATAATAATCATTTTTATAATATAAAAAAATAAATAACAAAAAATTTAAATATATTTAAATTTCTTATTTTTTTAAAAAAATAAAGTATACTTAATTAATATAAATTTATTAATTTAATCATATAAAAAAAGAAGAAAAAAAATAATATAAATAAAATATGATTTCCAAAAAGAAATAATTATCTGAAAATTATCTTCAAAAATTAAAAACAAGTTTAAGCCATCAAAAACAAATATAATTAAGTTAAAATACCTTAATAAATCCTAAAAATCCTACAATAAAGACCACAACTCAAAATAAATTACATAAATCTTATAACTCTTCCCTTTTATAAAAAACCCACAGTTAAATCCCATCATCAGCATAATTCTAACAAAAATTTTACTCATCCTCAAAACCTTATTTAAAATTAGCAAACGATAAATCATTGAAATCTTAAAAATCTGAAAAATAGGAAAAATTCAAAACTTTTAATGATTTTTAACAAAATAAAATGCGCATTATAGATTAAAGTAATACAAAAAAATAACAAAAGTTAGCACAAGAATATTAAAATAAAAGAATTCACAAAAATCAAATAATTTTAAAATGTATTAAAATTAAGAATTACTATCTGTATTAAGTTAATAAATAATTTTTGTAGGTATAATACACAGGAAAATGCTAACTAAAGATTAATAATGTAATCTTAAGTAAGTAATATTAAATAAATAGTACTGAAAGTGAAGACCTATCCAAATCTAAACTTTACTAATAATAGTAAATTTTAAAAATGGAATTTCCTTACATTGCCAGGGCTTTAAATGATGTTGGAGAAGATAGAATAACGAAGATATATAATAAATCTAAATTAATGAAAATTATAAGAATAAAAATTATCAAATTTCTGAAAAAAAGATTATGTAAATCAATTTGAATTATAAAGAGAATATTATACATTACGAATTAGAAACAAAAGAAAGAAATATTTAATATTTAATTAATTTCTTAATTAGAAGAATATATTATTTTGAAAAAAATAAACTTAATAACTCTCATGAAGAATCTATATATGAATAATTGGGTAATATAATTAGTTTTGTTTCTTCAAATAATAATATTGCAGTTTCTTATTATTTTACTCAGAAAAATAGACCGATTTCGATTTTTAATAAAAAATGTATTAACATTTAACCATTTTATACGCAAAAATAAAATAACACAATTAAATAAGTAGGATTAGAAGACTTTAACATTATTAAATGCATCGGACTTGGGGGGTTTAGCAGAGTTTATTTAGTTCAAAAGAAAGATAATGGAAAAATGTTTGCACTTAAATTAATAGATAAATGCTTTATTATTGAAAATAAAAAAGAAATAATTGTTTAGAATGAAAGAAATATAATGATAATTGTTTTACATCCTTTTTTACTTAAAGTTGAATATACTTTTGAAAGTAAAAGCTATTTAGGTTTCATCATGGAATATTGTGCAGGAGGGGAATTATTTTATCATTTAAGAAGAATTAAAAGAATGGACGAGGAAATGGCTAAATTTTACTTTGTAGAAATTTGCTTAGGAATAGATTATTTACATAAAAGGTTATTTTAAAATTAATTTAATTTTAAATTTTATTTTTAAAAAAGGCATATTATTTATAGAGATATAAAACCTGAAAATATTTTACTCGACATTGATGGGCATATTTGTATAGGTTAAATATTTTATTAAATAATGCCTTTAATTTTTAATTCTTTTTGAAAAATAGGTGATTTTGGTTTGTCAAAACCTGATATGGATAAAAACGAATTTGCTTATAGTTTTTGTGGTTCACCTGAATACATGGCTCCTGAAATGCTTTTGAAAGTTGGACATACATATACTGTTGATTATTATTGTTTAGGAGCTTTATTATATGAATTAGTATATATTTTTTATTAATATTTATTTTTCATATTCTAAATAAATAAAAAAAGGTAACTGGTTTACCTCCATATTATAATCATGATACGAATTAAATTTATTAAAGTATTTTAAATGAAGAGTTGGAATTTCCGAATCATACTTAATTATCCTTAGAGTTAAAAGATTTGTTGTAATAACTTTTAGCCAAGCATCCTTTGAATAGGTTAGGGGTCGTAAATGGAATTAGAGATATACTTAGCCATTAATGGTTCAAAAATATTAATATTGTTGATATTTTAGAAAAGAAAGTTGATCCTCCTTTAAAACCTAATATTTTAGGCTTTAATTTTGATGAAGAAGAGTTTTTGAATGGAGAATAAGAATTTAAAAATAAACTAATTAATTGTTAATTAGGCAATGATGAAAAAGAGTTGCCTATGATATTTAACAACTTTTATTTTGATGTAAATAAAGAAAGAATGAATAAAAAAAAAAATCAAGAAGAAAATAATTTAAATGGAATTAATTTAAAATAATAAAAAATGCAAGAATAAATAATATCGAATAAAAAAAATAATAATTATGTTTATTAATAAAATGCAAGTAATAAAAATAATTATAATAATATGAATTTAAATAAAAATAATTTAAATAATGTTAAAATTAATACTTAAAAATAAAAAACTGTTTAAAGTTAATAATAAATAAAAATTAATAAAATAAATTCAAATGATTATAATTTAATTTAAAAAAAACCTGCTAGTTTAAATAACTAAAATAAAAATTAAAAATTTGATAATAAAAATTTAAAGTTTAATTCGGATATGAAAATATTTACAAATAATTTTATAAATAGTAGTAAAAATATAAGTTAATTAAAAAAATAAAAACAGAGGAGGATAATGAAGAAAACAATAATTATTTTAATATTTCGAATCGATTATTAACTGATATAAATAGAAAGAATATCATAACTAATCCAAAAGCAAAAAAAATTAGTATAAATAAAGGGAAATAAATTATTTCTATATCTCATTAAAATTTAAAAACTAATAAAATATTATTTAATTTTAAATAAAAACAACTCCAATAATTGTATCAATATTAATAAAATGTTAAATAATATACTCCTTTAGCTTTTATTAAATAAGATGAATTATAAAAATTAAATAATAGGTTTTGATATTTTTTTAATAAAACTTTAGAATAATAAATAATTCAATCATTTAATATAAATAAATATATATTAAAAAAATAAAAGTATTCAAAAATTAATAATTTTTTTTTCTCTTATTAATTCAATTAACACAATAACTTATAAAATTCTTTAATTTTATCTAATAATTAAATTTTATAGGTTTTAAATATTAACTAACAAATAAAAAAAAAGTCATGCCAAAAGTAAAGTTTTTTCTATCGGCTAAATACTAATTAATTTCCAATAATATTCAGGTTCAGTTGCATTAGCATCGAACATAGCTATTACTTTATATCCGTTACGCATTACCCCATCAAGAGAACCTTCTTTAATTATATTTTTTTTTTATTAATCTACATAGCAATGATGATTCTGACAATGAATTGTAACATAAAAAGTAGGTTATCCCATTTAACTAATTTCACATTTTTCAATATTAGATTTAGTAATATCCCATATTTTAGTATATTTTGGTTTTATTTTCTATTTTTTTAAAAATATATTAATTATATTTGTAGAAATTTGAAATTTACTTATTATGCCCAAACATTCTAAACAGATTTAAAATATCCAGATGCTTCTCCTGTACAAGTTTTATCAATAACAATGAAGTCGTTACCTAAATGTGCTTCGTAAGCTCTAGTAAATACTGACTAAAATTTAAAAATATTTTATTTTTTTATTTTTATTTTTTACAATAATTGAAGTATCAATATCATTAACAGTAAACTCAGGATCAAATTTTCTTATAATTTCAATCGATTTTTAAATATTATCATCTTTACTTGTGTTTTCCTTGAAAAAAATATAGATTAAAAATATATATTTTAAATAATACCTTTAAAAAGTTAATATTACTAATGACTGATTTAAAGCTTGTCTTAACACTCTCATCGTAAGTTTATTTAACTTCCTTTACTTATCTTTTCAAACTTTCTTCTTATGCAACAGATTATTCGAAAATACCCAAATCTAAAATCACCCATTTTTTGCTTTATCCCGGTTTCATTCTTAAACCAAATAGATTGTAAATCGGAGTTATTTTTTTTTAAAGATTATAATTAAATTCTTTTTTCCAATCATCCCAATCCCAAAACCAAGATAATTCATAAGGATAAAAATATTCTTTTTAACTTTTAGTAAAATACGGAGGTCTAGAAAAAAGCCTTTCTTCCCCAATAATTTCATCCCATTCTCGTTTTTCACAAATACTATCATGTCTAAGGGCAAATTTATCAAACATTTTTGTGCAAGGTTTCAAATATTTAAATTCAGCCTAATGCCTATGCTTACCCAAAGAAACAATATTTGAGTATTTCCTAAAAGCTTCAGTAAATAAATCACGATAATAATCTGGCTAATCATCATGGTAATAAGGACTATCAGTTTATATTGTGGCCGGTAAATCTTCATAGTTTAATTTATACAATGATTTCATTTACTCAATATCAAATTTCATTTATTTATCATCTTATAAGAAAGGAATTCTTTTATAATTTATTTTTTCTTTTAATTCTTCATTTATAAAATGCTGTTTTTTATTTTTAAAAAATAAAATATATTAAATTTAGAATATACTTCTTTCAATTCCCACACTGTCATATATTCGAAGTATTCTAATTCTTTTTCTATATATTCTTCAGCTCTATTATAAAGAATCGGCAAATTTTAACTTCTTCCTTCCATATCCAATTAATAATTATGTATAGTTTAATACATTTCGTAATATTTATATCTAAATCTAAAATATTTTTTTTATTAAAAAAAATAAAATAAAAAGTTAATTATAAAATATTTACTATTTTCTATTAAATAGTTTGCATTTTATAGTATATAATTTTGCTAGCATTTTGTCTGTTGGAGTTTAATAATTATAATTAAGATATATGCATACGTCAACATCATCAATTTCTTCCCCATCTGTTTCTTCATCTTTTTTTTTTTATACATCATCATCATCATCTTTGTTCATTTCTTATTCAAATCTTTTTTCTACTTCTTCATCTTATTTTCTCATTTTGTCCATTTTTTTATTGTCCCTTTTTTTAACAAACTCCTCTTTAAAAACTTATGCTTTTTCTTTTAATTATGATCCCACATCAAAAATATTAATATTTTGATAAAAAAATTTAAATCTTTAGTATGCACTTCTTTATACCTTTTCAGTTTTCTTTTTCTCTTTAGAATAACGTGAAGAAGTACTTTTTGCTTTTTAATTTTATTAACTTGACTCAGTTTTTTATTCATTATTTTTTCCTTAATTTTATGTTGTCTTTTATTCATTATTTGAATTTTTAGGCTAATTACTTAATGAAAAATAATTTGCATTTTTCATAGAAAGAAGCATTCTATTATTGTATTTTATTGTCTAGTTTTTTTTACATTTTAATTTTTTTAAAAACTGGAAACATTACTTGCAATATTGATGAATTAATAAACTTAGAAATCATATTTTTATTATTTATTTCTTTTTGTACTTAGTATATTTTAGTTCTTGAAATTTCTATTTTTTATATAGATTAAGATATACAAAAGTAATAAATAATTATATTAAAAAAAGTATAAAATTAAATAGCTTATATAAAAATATAAAATAATATAAAAAATACATTTATTATAATTAACAATAAAAATATAATATTTTAATTTAATATTGTATATAATTAGTCTGAAGAGCCTTTTAAATTAAAATTATCAAATAATAAAAATCCATAGCTATTTAAAGGAATATATTCGCTAAAAGAACTTGTGATTTTGCTTAGAATTCATATTAAATAATTAATTAATCTAATTATAAATTATAAATATTTATTTTATTTATATTTTTAAAAAAAACATAATTTTAAATATCTCCACTTTTAGTAGTTGCTCTTAAAACATATGTATATGAAATTCTTACTTTTTAATTTCTTCTTTTTTTACACATATTTATAATATAAGATAAACAAATATAATTTTCATTTAAAAGAAATTAAAATCATTCATTTATCCAATCATTATCTATTAATTCAGTTTTAAATATTTTGTAATTTAGTTAATTTGTCTAAATTTATTATTTTGATATTATTTATTAAAAGCAATATCTTTTGTAAATATCTACAAAAATCATTCAATATAATAACTAAAATTAAATAAATATATAAAATAGTGTTTTGATATTTAATACCCGTTATATTTTTCATTTAAATCTTCTAAATTTCTAAATTAATAATTTCGAAATACACTTTTTATTATTATCAACTCTTAAGCAATTTAAAAAAGAATACCTTAATCTTATATTAATACTTTTTATCCACATAAAATAATTGAATATCAAACTCAGAATATATCATTAAATTTTTTTGAAAAAAGTATATTTTATAACTTTACATCCATCATTAAAATATACTTTTTTTATAAATGTTTTTTATTATTTGTGAATTTTTATATAATCATCTTTTTATGCAATCTCTAAATATTTTAGTTAATATATTTACTTTTATATAAATAATTTTTCTTAAAAGTAATTAATATAAAGTATTTTAATTATAAATATTTTTTTTAATTTTAAATTAATTAACTACTAATTTCTTTTTTTATATATTAATATTCACTTTTTCTTTTTTTTTATTGAGTAATTATATTTATTTTTGTAAAAATTTTAGAACTTTGATTTTAATCTAATATATTTTAATTTTTTGTATTTTTAACTAAATTAAATATATTAATTCTTTTTTGTATTTTAACAAAATTAAATATATTAATTTTTTATCTTAATTAAAAAAAATATCAATTTTATTATTTCTATAATAAAGATATCAAATATTGCTCATCTATAAAGTATTCAACATATTAATTTTAATAAATTAATGAAAAAAATAATTTATCATTTTTAATAAAAAAAATTCAAAAAAATTAATGATAATTTTTAATTAATTTATATTTTATTAAATATCATGAAATAAAAAAATATATTATAAATTTTATAATATATATATATAAATATAATTCTAGCATTTTATTTTTAATTATTATTTATGAAAAAAATATCAAATATCTATTTTCTTTAAAAAAAATTCTTAAATATTTTATGCTTTTAATATCATATAATTATTAAATAAATAAATAATAGATATTTTATATTTTTTTAAAATTAATATTCAATCATCATGACGTTTATTATTTTTTTATTTTTTCCAATCAGTTAGTTCTTCAATTAAAGCTTCGGATGGCGAAATATTATATCTTTGTAAAATTTTCTAAATATTATAATTTATTTTTAATAAGTTAATATAAAAAATATTTATATATTTTTTTATTCAAACCTATACTTATCCAGCATCTGAAGTTTCATGTTCTACATCTTCTACAAACTTAGATGTTTGACTAAGCTTTTCTAATAATTTCTTCATTTACTTTTCTTTATTTATAAAATAATATATTTTTAAATAAAAATTTAATACATTCTTCTTATGTGAAATATAATTTTTCTTTTGATTTATGTTATTTATTTAACCAATCGTCTTCATGTTTGGAAAATTAATATTTAGGAATAAGTCTTAAAGATTATTAAAGCTAAACTTATTTCAATAATGTTCTAATCATTAACTATTTTTTTTATTTATAAAATAATTAAAATTAATAATATTTTTTTTTTCCTTTTTTATATTATAATAAAAAAAATATAGTTAAATAATATATATATATATATATAAATTATACAAACATCAGATAATTTATTCATTACTTATATTTATCAATTATTTTTATAACTCCTCAAAATAATATATTAACCTACAAAATAAAGTTTGAAAAGTACATAGTCTATAGCAAATTAATTAAAAGTTATAAATATTTCTAATAAATTAATATATTTTTAATTATTATTGATTAAAATATATAAACTAATAAATAATTAATAATTATTTACTTTTTATTTTTACAATTAATTTTTTTTATAATTCTAAAAATGATAGAATAAATATATATCTCTTATTTACTTTATTATGTTGAATTATAGCTTTTTTCATTTTTTAATCACATATTTACTTAATTGGTAAATTTTTTAAACAAAAGTATATAAATTATAAATTTAAATTAATTTTAAAAAACTTTTTAATTTCTATTTAAAATCATATATATATTTTTTTTAAATAGAATATATTTATAAAAAATAATTTAATTTTTTATAAAAACAAATATTAGATATTTATTTTTATATTGGCGCGAATCTATAACATAATATTATAAACATCCGCTTTTCACATATATTTTAAATATAATTTAAGTAAAATATATAGCAAATCAAATAATAAATATAAATTAATAAGGAATTATTATTAAAATAATAAAAAATATGGAATATATTGACGAATATTATGAGGAAGAATTTTTAGATTATATTGAAGAAGTTCAACCAGAAGATGAGTAAGACATTGATTTCGAAGACAAAGACTTAGAAAATTTAACAAACAAAAAATATAGACGCCCAGAAGTCGATAGTTTAAAAATAAACAATTACAACGACATTCATTTTATGCTTTTAGATACTGATTATTACGTAATAAACCAAGGCGAATCAATAAAAACAGGCGAAAAAGTCGAAGATGTTCCCAAAGCACCCATAATCCGTCTATATGGAGTAACAAAAGACCAAAATAGCATAATGATTCATGTAAAAGGGAAAGACCCATATTTATATATATAAATTCCAAAAAACATTTTAGTAAATGAAATGCTATTAGAAAATTTAAAAAATGAATTAAATAAATAATCTATAAATATGAGAAGTGTTAAAAGTAAATACTTTATAAAAAAAATAGAAATAACTGAAGGAGAATCCATTAAAAATTTCAAAGGAAAAGATTATGAGATAGAAACTTTTTTAAAAATTTATACTTTTTTGCCTGCTCATGTATCTACTTTAAGAGGAATTTTTGAAAAAGGATTTCATTTCGAATCTATTTAATTTCCAAGAACATCTTTTGAGTCAAATATGCCGTTTTCTTTAAGATTTATGATTGATAAAGATATTGTGGGCATGGGTTGGATTAATTTAAAGAAAAATATGTTCGAAATAAGATCTATTGATAAACATAAATCGAGATGCTAGATAGAAATTGATATTCATTAAGATAATTTGGAGGCTATGGATATTAATTTACCTGAATGTATAGAAATTGCGCCTTTGAGAATTTTCAGTTTTGATATTGAGTGTTAAGCAAAAGATGGAGGATTTCCTAATGCATAAAAGTAAAAATTTTTATTGATTGAAAAAAAATAAAAAATTTAGGGATCCTATTATTTAAATATCTACAGTTTTAAAAATACATGATTAATAAGATGATTTGGTTAAAACAGTGTTTACTATAGGGTCTTGTTCTAATATTCCAGGATGTATAGTTAAATCTTATGAAAAAGAAGAAGATTTATTAAAAGAATGGGAAATTTTTATGTAGTTTGTTGATCCGGATATTTATTTAGGCTATAATATTATTAATTTCGATTTTCCTTATATTTTCGACAGAGCGAAAAAATTAAATGTTAATAAAGGAAAGTAAAAAAATATTAATATTAATTTTTATTTATTATTATATAAACATATAGATTTGGTTATATGGGAAGAATAAAAACCACAATAAGCAAAATAAAAGATGGAAAATTTTAATCAAAAGCAATGGGATTAAGAGAAGTAAAATAAAAAATAAAGAAAAAAAAACATAACAAAAAATATAGACCAAAGAAATAAATTTCGAAGGTAGAATTTAATTAGATATGTTTATCCATATGTAAAAAGAATAAAAGTTAAGTTCATATAGTTTAAATACAGTGTCTTACCATTTTCTAAATGAGCAAAAAGAAGACGTTCACCATACCCAAATATCTGTCTTGCAAGAAGGGAATTCCGAAACCCGTAAAAGATTAGCGATTTATTGTTTAAAAGACTCCTAATTACCTTTAAAACTAATGTAAAAATTAATGTGTATTTATAATTATACTGAAATGGCAAGAGTTACAGGAGTTCCCATAAATTATTTATTTGTAAGAGGTTAGTAAATAAAAGTAGCCAGTTAATTATATAGAAAAGCTAAATTATGTAAAATGTTCATTCCAACAGAGAGGTCTAAAGGATAAGGTGATAAATTCGAAGGAGCTTTTGTATTAGAACCAAAAAGAGGATTTTATTCAAAACCAATTGCAACTTTGGATTTTGCTTCTCTTTATCCTTCCATCATGATGGCTCATAATTTATGCTATAGTACATTAATAACTAGAGGTAAATATAAATACGAAAAATATATTAAAAAAAAAAATTAAAGATATTACTTTAAAAATGAATAAGGATGATTATACAGCAACTCCAAATGGTGATTATTTCGTGAAACCACATATAAGGAAAGGAATTCTTCCTGAGATTTTAAAAGAACTTTTAAATGCAAGGAAGAAAGCCAAAAACGACTTAACTTAAGAAACCGATCCCTTAAAAAAAGCGGTTTTAGATGGGAGATAATTGGCTTTGAAAATTTCAGCAAATTCAGTTTATGGATTCACTGGGGCTTAATTGGGTTAACTTCCATGTTTGTAAATATCTTCATCCGTCACTTCATTTGGAAGAAATATGATTGAAGGTACAAGAGATTTTGTATTAGAACATTTTAGTAAGAAAAATGGTTATGAATATGATTCGGATGTTATTTATGGAGATACTGATTCTGTTATGGTTTAATTTGGTGTTCCGACTATTTAAGAAGCTATGAATTTGGGAAAAGAAGCGGCGTCATTAATCACGAAAAAACTTTTTATAAATCCAATTAAGTTGGAGTTTGAAAAAGTTTATTGTCCATATTTACTTATTAATAAAAAAAGATATGCTGGGCTTTATTTCACTAAGCCAGATAAATATGATAAAATAGATACGAAAGGAATGGAAAATGTTAGAAGAGATAATTGCTAGATGATTAGGGATATTATGAATAATTGTCTTAAGTATGTTTTGGTGGAATTTAATAATAATGGGGTAGAAAAAGCTATTGAATATATAAAAGGAATGGTTTCAGATTTATATTAAAATAAAATTGATATTTCTAAATTAGTTATTACTAAATCGTTAACAAAAAAAGCTTAAGAAGGTGATGATGAAGATGATGAAAATGAGAAAAAAACAAAGTATTTTTTTATTCATTTTTTTATTTTTTTTAAATATAAAAATATTATAGTAAAGCAAATCTAAGTAAAGATTAATATAAATCTAAATAAGCTCATGTTGAATTAGCAAAAAAAATGGCTTTAAGAGATGCAGGAAGTGCTCCTAGTATTGGCGATAGAATTCCTTTTGTTATAATTGCAGGTTCTAAAAATGCAAAGAATTATGAAAAAGTTGAAGATCCTATATATGTGGTTAACCATGACATTCCTTTAGACTATGATTATTATATAGAAAAATAAATAAAAAAACCATTAATTAGAATATTTGAACATATAATGAAAAATCCAGATACTTTATTTCAAGGAGAACATACAAAAATAAGATATTAGCCAAAATTAAATGCTGGACTAGGCTTAGGAAAATTTGTTGTTAAAAAAGAAACATGCCTTTACTGCAAATGTCAAGTTCCTAATAAAGAAGCTTTATGCTAAAATTGTGTAGGGAAAAATAATAATAGGATTGTAGAAATATATACTGAAAAGTTAATTATGCATTAGAGTATTGAATATTAGTTTAACTAACTTTGGACAGAATGTTAGAGATGTTAAGGAAGTTTACATGATGATGTTATTTGTCAAAATAGAGACTGTCCTATTTATTATAAAAGAACAAAAACTTAAGGCGATTTAATGAGATCTTAGGAAATTATTAATAGATTCTAGAATTGGTGATTATTTAAAAAAAAAAAAATTAAAATTAATTATATGATTTGTAAGTATAAAAATTATTAATTATTTATAAACCAATAATTTATTCTAAAAATTTAAGAACTTTATTGAAAAAATTAATAATTTTTATATAAATATTATGTTTTATTTAAAATAAAAAAAAATTGTTAAATTAAATGCAAATATATGATTTTTTAATCTTAAATAAAAATAACTTTAATAAACTAATAAACTTATTTTAAATATATTCTTCAATTTATTATTTATACACATAACATTATATTTTTATTAATTATAAAAATTATTTAAAATATATTTTATATTAAATTTAATTTTATTAAAAAATTAATATTAGATAAATCATATTCAAAGTTCACATTTTCTTTAAAAAAGTATTTTAAATTAATAAATTAAAAAGTAATAAATATATATAATGTAAGCAGCAAAAGAAATACAATCAAAAATATAAAGCAAATAAAAATAATTTTTGCAGTTTCAAACCAATGAACATAGGCATGAATATTAAGTGCAAGGTTTAAACATAAAAAATTAAAATAATTAGATATAAAAAATCAATACAAATAATAATAGTAACAATAATAGAAGCAAGAAATCTAATTTCTAACAGCTCAGATGGTTCAGATCCTTTTGTTAAAATAACAGTAGCAAATCTAACCTCTTAAGTAACTGATATGAAAAGCAATGCAAACACAGTAGTATTTAACTAATCATTTACATTTAAAGATTTAAAATTAAATAAAATCGAATTTGAAAATTAGGAAATATTAATTTAAGTTTTTGATTAAAATCCTTTTAAATAAAACGAATTAGTAGGTCAGCAATCTATAGGAATTTCGACTCTTTATAAATCTAACAACCACGAATTTTTTAAAGTTTGGCTTCCTTTAATAAATCCATAATATGGAATATAATCTAGAGGAGCTTTACTTATATCTTGTTATATTATAGGAGTGTCTGACAGACCTCCGGTACATGATATAAATGAGTACAATGAAAATAATGATGTGTTTTTTTTTAATAATATCCCTGATGAATAATTAACTAATGAATAACTTTAATTAAAATAAAATTTAAAAAAAGGAGTTGTTTCTCTTCCTAAACCTGAAATTATTAACGATAAACTTTAATTTTTAGTATCTATTGTAAGAGGAGAAGATTTTCCGATTCTTTAATATTCATCATGTGATTCGTATATATTTAAAAAAATTAATTATTATTTTTACTTATTTTTTTTTAATACAGATTTATTTCTTGTAGAGTAGGAAGTAATGTATTAATAACTTAAGTAGTAAAGAATTCTCAAAAGCCAAGCTATCAAGCCAGAATGGTTTTCCCTATTTATTTTCCAGTTTTTAATGATAGAATTGTTATGAGAGTTTGGGATAAAGTATATAAATATTGTATTTTTTAATTTTATTTTAATATTTTTTATAAAAAAGAGAAAATTTGTATCTGATACATTCATTTCTTGTATTCCTGAAAAAGAATCAGAAGGAGATTGGTTTTCCATAACTTCTCTTCATTCGAGAGGAGGTACAATGCCATTTAAATGGGTATTTTTTTATTTTGTTCTTTTGAAAAAATAAATTTAAAGTTTCATTTATATGGAATTCCTTTAAGTGAACGTCCAAATAACTTTGATCAAATAATAGCTGGGAGAGTTAAATAAATAGAAGGTTCCGCTTATTTTGGTAGAGTTTTATTATCTTTATCTTTATCTCCTAATGAAAATGCATAAAGCGAAGTCCAACCATTAGCTGTTTATAAAGAACCTCCTTTATTAAAGTATGTTTTAAGAGTTGACACATATGAATTATAAGTACAAATATAACCTAATATATTTATTTAATTATTTATAAAAAAAAAACTAGAGCTAATTTGATTGTGGAGACTATATAATAATAGAAATTTCTTTAAATGGAAAGGTACTTAGAAGTAATGCTTGCCAAAGGAAAAAATTAAAAAATGAGAATAAAACAGATAAATAAAAATCAAATAATGAATAAATAATAATTGTAAATTAATATGAATGGAAAGAATCTAAAATAAAAACAAAAGAAGATTTGTTAGTAAAAAAAATAAAAAAATAAGAGAATATATTACTTTTTAATCATTGGTTTATTTTATTTTTTAATAGCTTTTTAAAAATTTAATCAAAAAAAAAGAAGACCATAATCAATTTTTACTTTCCCTTTTTTTTTTTTTTATTAAATATTAAGTTTTTTTAAAAAAACACAGAAATAATAGTGATAAAAAGTAATTTATTTATATATATAATGTATAATTATTAAAAAAAAGATAGATTTAACATATGATACTGAATAACATCCTGATTTAATAATTTCTTTATATTCGACTTAAGTAATAAAAAAAATAGTTTAAAAAGATAAAGAATAAAGATTAGCATACTTAAGGGTCAAACTTAATTCTCCTGATTTAGAAAATGAATATCCTAAATGGTATACTCTCAAACCAATAAAATATTCTTCCTTTTCCGAAGTTCATTCTCATGTTTTGCTTAATTTGGAATTAAAAACTGAGCAAATAGCTAAACAAAAATCACGGCATGACATAAAAAGAAAAATAAAAGTTTAATATATTTTCAAAGCATACATTTATGGAGCTTATGATTTATGCCCAAAAGAATTTCAAGAAAGCATTGAATGTGAAGTATATTTACAATTAGGAGCTTATCAAAAGCCTATTTTGAAAGGAAAAAAAGGTAAAAATGTTATATGGAACATCAAATTGTAAGAAGAAATGTAACTAGATGAAAAATTAGAATTTTCATCAAATATAATTTTGTCTTTTGCAAATCTTTAAGCGAAAGGAATTTTAGGATCTGATTATTTAGCTGATAAATCTATAGGTTATTAAAAAATTTCACTAAAAAATATTTTAAATTTCCTATTTTTTATTATTTAATTTAAAAACAAGAAAAAAAATAAAAATAATCAATATTTTTTAAAAACAATCTTTTTTTTATATATAATAAAAAAAAGGATAATGCATTATTAGGGCATCTAATTGTGAAATAAAATTAAATAAAAATAGTGAAATAGAATCTTTAGATGTTTTACCAGAATACCAGTTTTATCACATAATCAAAAATGGAATCAGTAATGGAAGAATACTTGCTTGCTTTTAGCTTATTAGAAAGGAATAATAAACTATAAAGTATATGAATAATGAAAATATAGGCAAAATACTAGACGACAATTAATTTTATTTAACTTAAATTTAATTGCCTGTAATAGGAATCAGAAATTTACCTATACCATTAAAAGATCCTGTTATGTATTTTCGTATTGCTTAGCCAGATGTTAAATTTTGTTTGTAAAAGAAATAAAGATAAGAAAAAAAAGCAAAAAATGAATATTATTATGAAACGATGATAGAAATAATAGAAAACCAAGTTCAAGATAATTAAGAAACGACAATGACAAATAAATATTATAAAAATCCTAATTTCTGTTATTAAATAAAAAATAAAATTTCAGAACCTATAAAAATACCTAAAGATGTTAGATTTCTACCTTAAATAGAAATCGAAATAAGAGAAAAAGATTTAAAATCAAATAATGTAAGGTAAAAAATAGAAAAATAATTATATTTACATATGTATATATATATATATATATTTATATATATATATATATATTTAGATATATTACAATGATTAATATAATTTAATATATTCCTTGGGTAAATGATAGGTTATATTATAGTAATGTAATGGAATATTTTGAGTTTATAAAGTCTAATTTCTCTATTTAAAATTAAGAAGATTAATTATTTTTATAAAAAAAGACAAAAGAATTTAATTAAAAAAAAGTTAATTTTACTATTACTGATTAAGATATTTTTACTGAGAACGTTGTTAATTAAATTGAAAACTATGCGAATGAAAGCCTTTTGAAAACTTCTTCAAATCAAAATGATGTTAATATAAAAACGAATCAAATATTGAATGAAATTAATAAAAATACTGAAAATTTTAATGACAGAGAAAATAATTAAAACTTAGATGAGAATTAATCTGACATGAATATATAAAACGAAAATATATAAATAAAATTAGATTAATCTTAAAGAAATTCAATATTAAAGAATTAGAATAATAGCATAACACAAGATAATGATTATATTTCTATATATGATAGAATTTAAATTTTTAAAAACTCTGAGTTTTATAAAGCTATTGAGTTTTATAAGGTATACATTTTTTATAAAAAAAAAAATTATTTTATTATTTGTAGGGATAAGAAGATGAATAATTTTTTAAAGAAGAAAGATAAGCTGAAACAGAAAAAATAAAAAACTTAATTAGAGATTTAGATAATACTACTATAGAAGGTAGATAGAAGTAATAGTAATTAATAAGAAACTTGAATTAATTAAAATCAAGAAGTAAAAGAATCCGCTTTTTTAGAAAAAGATGATGAATTTAGTAATATTAATATTATTATTTTAAAAATAAATTAAAATAAGATGAAGAGAATTACGATTATGGAAGAGAAATTTAAAAATAACCGATGTAAGAAATATTAGAAAAAAAAATACCTTATAAAAAATATGAATTGTACAAAATTGGATAAACAACTGTAAAAATAATAATATTAATAATATTAAAAAAAAAATTAAAAAAGCCTTTTTAATATATTGGTATACCTACATAAGCAGTTTTAAAAGCCCATTTAAAGATATTTATTTTAAGTCAAGAATAAGTAAACTAAGAAAAAACGTCAAGAAGAATAACAAAAAAATCAAATGAAAACTCAATTTTATCTTTAGGAACAGTAAAAAATAAAAATATAATCATAATTAAAAATATATAGAATTCAAGCTCAAAATCAATATAAAAGTCAGTACAAAATTCGAATTAATGTTTAATGAAATACAAAATTGAAGACGATGACTAAAATTACTCTTTCAATATTTTCAATTAATCATTTTTAAATTTTTTTAAAGAACCTTATCCTCTAAAAATTCGTGTATATATCCTCCGTTGTCTAAATTTAAGTGCCTAATCTTAGAATCTTTAAGCTTACCACCTTTTAGCAGGTATGAATGCTGTATGTTCAGCTTCTTCTTTTCCCAAAATATAAGTTGGAACAGGAAAAGATGAATATGGACGAACAGATTTAATAAAATTAATAATTGATGATCAAAACGTTTAAAAGGACACATTAAATCCTCAATTTTTTAAAATGTATTAATTAGATGCCTAATTGCCTGAAGATTGGAATTTGATAATTTCTATTGTGAACAAAGGATAAGTACTTGATTCTTTAATAGGAGAATACGAAATCGATTTAGAAGACAGAATATTTGGAATAAGCGAATTAAGGAAAAATGTAGCATATGAAATTTATAAGCAATATTATACAGAATAATTGGAAAAAAATAAATATAATTACGACCACACATTTAATAATAAAAAAAGAAGTTACGAGCAAAAAATTACCGAACTTTCCAATTTAATTGAAAGTTTTAATAGAAACTTAAAAATTCCAGTTGAATACATAGAAGTAATTTTTTATTTAATTTATTATTATTTTTTTTTAAAATAAAGCTTAAACATCCTTAAGAAAATACATGTTAAGGGACTATGGAATTATTTATTGAACCTTTTCCTACTGATATTGCACGTATAATTCCTTAAAGTAATATATAAAAACCTTCTCCTTAAGAGTTTGAAATAAGATTAATTGTTTGGGAAGTTTTTAATATTGTATTACCTGAAGGAAAGAAATCAATTAATATGTACGTATCAGTATCTTTGGATAAAAATGCTAATATAAATTAAGAAGAAGTTACTAAATAAACAGATAATCATAATGGTTCTGAAAATGGGAATGGCGTGTATAATTATAGGTTTTTTAATTTTTTTATAAATCTTTTTAAATAAAAAAAAAAGAATGAAATTCCCTCTTTGTATACCTTGTATTTTTCCTAGATTAAGGATATAAGTTTTTGAATTTTCGACTATTGGAGCCGATGAAAATTTAGGAGAAACTGTAATTACGTTAAAAAAGTAATTTCTTTTAAAAAAATTTAATTTACATATTTAAATTTTTCAGTATAATTAAAAAATTGCAAATCAACGGAAGCTTTGAATTAGCCACTTCTAAATATTTACTTGAGCATCCTAAATTTCCAGATTAGTACAGAGGAGATATATCGTTATCAATGAGTATAATTTCTAAATAATTAGCTGAATCATAACCTGTAGGAGAAGCCTAAGAAGATCCTAATGAAAACCCGTTTTTAGAAAAACCTAAAGAAGGTAGAGGAATAAACAATTTTTTAAAAGGTTCATCTTTTGATTTTTCTGGATGGGGGCTCGGAATTCTTAAATATGTAAAATGTTTAGCTATTTTAGCTGTTGTTGTTTGTATTATTATAATATTGTTTATTTAACCTGGTATTATGGTTAAAAGTAAATGAAAGATGAAATATTATTATTTTTATAAATGAAATCCAAAAATTTTAATTTATATATTTTTAATTTAATAGTTATATATATATATATTCTTAATATTTTATAAAAAAATAAATAAATATTTAAATACAATCTATTTAAAAATTAAGAAGAAAAATAATCTCATAAAAATATTATTTTTATCATTTTTATTCCATTTATTACTTAATGCATATAATTCAATATAAAATTTGACTACAGTTATATTTTGATCTTTGAAATATGACAGCTTATGTTTAATTTATTTATTTATTTGTAGCATATTTAACCTTCTCTTTCTACATTTTAATAAGCAAATATATAATAAATAGAACTTCTTTAAAAAGTGCGTTCCTTTTAAACTCATTTAACTATAAATTATATTTTTCTACTGGGATATATGCATGCTTATACTAAACTCTAAAAAATAAGGAATATGTAATCTCGGGTTAATATATTTTATAATAATTTTGGAGTATTTTATATGTGGATATTGTGCCTTAACAATAAGGATATAAATATTTTTTAAAAAAAATTAAACAAATTTGTAAAAAAAGTTGTATAAGGTGGCTAATTTAGATTAAATATCTATAAAAAATCAAAATAAAAGAAGAAATTTGTTAATTGAGTTTACTTTTGAGTAGTTAAAATTTCATTTTATTTGTATATAATTTAGAAAAAATTATTATTATTATAGTTTGTATAATAAATAGAAAATATTAATTAGAATAATTTTAGATTAGATTATAAAAAATATGATATAAATTTTTAATTAAAAAATGTTACCTATTTTATTATTTTTATGTCTTTTTCTGGAGTAATAATTATGTTCAGGCTATTTTAACATTTCGGTTAAAAATTTTTATTTCTTTTAATAAAGATGACGAAGATAAAAAAGTAAGAACTTTATTATTATGTTTTTAGGTATATTTACTTAGAGTTATTTTGTTTGTTTTATGATTACTGGATTATTATGATTTTGTGATTTTTGATTAAAATGTAAGCAATATTCTATGTATCAAAGGATTACGAAGCTAAATAAGAAATTTTTTAATTATATAGGCTTATTTAAGCTATTAGTGTTGCCTTTTTTTAAATTATTATTATTTTGGAAAAATAATATATAATCTTATATTTTGAAAAATATAATTATGTTAACGCAAATAATTTATAATTTTTCTAAAAATTTTTGAATAAAATATAATGATAAAATGAAAAATATGTATATTTGTATTTAATTAAATATTTAAATTAATAATTGGTTAAATTTCATTTTTTTTTTGGTATAATTTTTTTGTTATTTTATATATAAACAATATGTTTGTATTCATAAGCAGATAAAGAGAATATTTTACATTTTAAATTGGATTTTTTTTTTTATTATTTACATGTTTTTATAGGATCAATTAGATTTATATATTTATTCATAAATTTTGTTTGAAGTTTAAATTTTTATGATTGTTTATTTAAATTTTTATATTATATGTTTTATCATTTTGGTTTTTCAATTATTGTAGAAAGTAAAAATTTAATATTTTTAAGAAATAACAAGTTATCAAATATAATTAAGAATAATAAGACTAACTTTATTTAAATATTAGGGACGGCTTTCTATCTATTAATTTTTACTCTTTAATTAAAATTTTGTCTTTTATTTAATTTCTATTGTTTTGGTTTTTTTAAATTATTTATTTATTTTTTTAGGGAGAAAATGAGTAAAAATAATTTTTATAATAATAATTATATATTTAATATTTTTTTATATTACAATTAAACCATTAAAATAAATCCATACATTTATACATATATGATATCTTTAAAATAAAAATAAACATAATTATGTAAAAAATAATTGCAATTTAACATATCATACTATAAAATAAAACAATCCAAGAACAAACAAACTCTAAAAAACAATAATCAAACTTTAATTGCTTTAATTATTTACATCTTCTTCTAGTTAAATATTACTATTTTTACTAGTCTACTAAGTCTATCCATAAATATTCAACGAGAAGTTTTTCTTTATTCTAGAAACATCTTCTTAACCTAATCTCCTTAATCCTGAACTTTAGCTTTTAATTATTATCTACACTTAAATTTTGGCATCTACAGCAGGTTCCATAAGTTTCACAGCAAGAACAATATTTCCTGCTGAACTAGAAACAATTTTAGTTAATTCAGTAATATTAAGAACTAAATTATTATCCATAAAATAGACGCCTTTTAGTTCCAAATTTTTTGTATAAGTTTAGTCTAAAAGATAGATTTTAATATACATCGTATCTGAAACTTAATAATTTAATTCACCCTTTATTTAATTACAGCTAGAATCCTTACATATCTAAGATGAAGAGGTCAAATCAACAACAACAATGCAATCTTTATCTATTTCGCACTTATCGGTTATTTATTAACTTATATCAAGTTAAAAGACATTAGTAATATTCCTTTTCGTGTAAGTAGTCATTGTGAATTTATGCTGTCTCAATATTTTTCTTGAGTTTCCCATTTCCAAAGCTGTATCAATAACTTAATAAATTTAGTCTTCCTTTAAACTATTCACTGTAGCTATTTAATGTACATCGATTAAAGGAATTCTAATAATAACATTTGTTGTATCTATTATCTATATATAGTCTTTACTAATACTACTTAGAGGTATATAATTTTTTTGTTAGTCTAATCTTATTAATATATTCGATTAAAACTCAGAAATACAATAAGGAGGAATATATGACATTCTAAAATCGAATTTAAGATGATTCTATAAAAAACTATGGTTTTCTATTTAAGTCACTTCACAATGAGATTAAACTACAATAGTTGTTATTTATTCATATAATTCTAAATCACATTAAGATATTTCTTAACTTTAAATTTCTATTAATTCTTTACATCCAAAGGGCTGTTCTTTAGAAGTTGCAATATATCCTTCTAAGCAAAAACAAAAACGATTTTATTCATTCATAAAAGAAAGCATATCTTTACAACCTGTACAGATTAAGGGATGACTTGAATCAAGACAATCACAACTTCGATGACATTCTTATATCGCAAATACAATTGTTATAAATAATAATAGTATTATTAAAAATTTTTTCATGTTTATTGTTTGAAAAAAGGTATGTTTTTTATTATTTGATTTTTTTATAAATATATATGTGTTAAATTATATATATATATATTTTAATTAAATATATTATTTATTTTAAAATTGATTTTTAATTTTTATTTTATTTTTTTTAAAAAAAATATTTGTTGCCTATATGTATCTTTAGCATAAAATAACGAAATTTTGAAAAAACGCATTTTATTAAATTTAAGGTTTAATTTTCATTTATTTTATAAAATTTCAAAGATAGATAATTTTTTATCGCTTTAAATAAACGCATATTAGATTTTTTATAAAAATAATTTTCTTTCTTTATAAATATGTATGTATTTTATAAAAAAAAATTAAATAAATACATTCAGTATAAGTTTTTTATTATATAAAATAATAAAAATAACAACTGTTAAATCTGTTAAATCTAATTTAAAATCATTTTAATTAATATTCCTTAGAAATAATCATTTAATAAAATAAATTTCAGTTTTTTAAATATTTTATAATTAAATATATTAATTATTCTTAGTTAAAATATTTTTATTATAAAAATATTTTTATAATAGTAAATAATTTTTTTATAATAATTAATATATTTTATAATATCTTGTTATTATATTATTATAATTAAATATATATAATAAATCATTAATTTTCTAACAAATTCATAATAAAGAATCTTATAGTATTGATTAAAATTATTATTAATTTTTTTTTATAAATAATTCATTTAATTTTTATATATATTTATTTTTGATTATTATTTAATTACCTAAAATTTTAAATATTAAAATAAAATGTATACATATTTGTCATATTATTATAAGTATTAATAAAATAAATTTGATTATTTAATTTTTTCTTAAAATAATAATTAAAAAAATTATTATGAAAAATATTAAGATTTTAATAGAAATGCTAATATATAATTATTTTATATTAACTTAAAAATAAACATATAAAACATTTCTAATGTTTAATTTATTTTATTGATAATTTTATAAAAAAATAAAATAATTATCTCTTATAAAATTTTAGAATGATTTTTACATTTATTAAATAAATAAAATTATTATAATTATTTATTAAACTATAAAAATTATTATTTAAGCTAAATAATAAAGACTTATATTTATAAAAAATAATTATATGAGAATAAAAAAACCATTTATACGTAAATAAATTTAAAAATCATAACAAATAAATAATGACAATCAAATAAATAATAATAATTGCCAAAAAGTATATATTTAAAATTAATAAAATCAATCTAAATTTAGAAATCGAAATTCTTAGTAACAAAATTAATTGAAAATAATAAAAATACAATAAACTTTAAATACCTTTGAATAAAAAAGTTTATTACTACAAGAAAAAAAATAAAGTTTATAATAGATTAAGCAAATAATTTAAAACTCATTTGAAGTTCAAAACTCTTATGAAAATCAAAATTACTAACAAAGTAAAGATTATTAATAAACAGCAAATAAATAGAATTCTTTTTAAAATTAAGAAACAAATCAAGAACAAATTTATGAATAAGATTAAAAATATAAAAAACACTTAAAAAGTTAAGGAACTAAAGACATGATTAACGTGTAACTGAATAATATACTTAATTTATAGATATTTTTGAAAAAATACAAGAATAAATTAAAGATTAAAAGTATACTTATTCAGAATAAATACAAAGATAAGTAGTTAGATTTTCATATATTTTTGGCAAAAAAATTCTATTAGATGATATAGATATTAGTTCTAAAATACTAAATTAATGGATGTAAAAATATGATCCTTGTTATTTTCTGGATTCTTTATATTGAATATTTTTTTATTCTATTTTTTATGTTAAATTAAAATAATTTATATAATAAAAAGTATAATTGTATTTTTTTGAAATTCTGTATAAACACTAACGGATAGGAATTTATTAGTTATCATTTATTTATTTTAATTAACTATTTTTTTATAATATTATATTAGTTTCAATTAATTTCATATTAAAAATCCTTAAAAATATAAGAAAAAAAAATGTATATATATATATATATATATTATATATATATATATATATATATATATATTTATATATATATATATATGTTACTTATTAATCGTTTTCAAATTCTTAAGCATAATCATCGCTATCTAAAGCTGCTTTTCCTTAATTAATTTTTTAATCTTTATTATTATAAAATAAATAAAATTAATTAATAAATAAATATTTAAATATTTATATAGTTAGTTTATTTAATTTAAAAAACATAATATTTTATTTTTTATTATTTTTAATTTTTAAGTCAATTGTAATATTTAAATAAATAATTTACTTGAATTTTAAGATTAGTTATGGTTTTTGTTTTTTTTTATAATTTGTTATTTTAGAATTGTTGATTTAAATTTATTATTTGTCATTTTATAAATTCTGTGATATATTTAAATAACTATTATTTTAGCAATTAAATTAATTATTAGTTTATTTGTTATTGTTTTAATATGATTAATTTTATAATTCACTACTATATTTAAAGTACTTAGACAAACTTTCGTAATATATTTTATTGATATCTTTAGAAAATTCAAAAACTTTTATCATTAATAAATCTAATTAATCTTAATTTAAATTGATATTATGCTCATAAAACATTTTAAATAATTATTTTTTATTTATTATATTTTCTTCGCTTTCTGAATTTGACTGATAAAATTATCTTATATTTTCCCATTAATTTTTAAGAATCTTTTTTTTTAAAAAATAATATTTATTTACTTTAAAATAAAATAAAATACTATTATAATTTATTAAATTATATTTTAATTCTATTATTCTGTAAATAATTCATATTTATTAATTATTTTGAATAATTTTGCTAATAAATCTTTTTTTAAAGTTAGTTTATTTTAAGAATTATTATTAAATAGATATTCACAAAAAACAGAAGAATCTTCGGTTTGCAAATAAAAAGGGTAACTTATTAATAATTATTTTAAATAAAAATTTATCTATATATAAGTTTACTTTGAAAATAAAAATTTAGTTTCATCTAACCAAATATATTCATCTAAAGTTTAAAATATTTAATTTATATTTTAATAAGGAATTAAATATAGTCTAAGAGAAAAATGTATATTTTCAGCTTTTTTTATTTTTTTTAATTAAATTGCATTAATAAATAATAATTACAAATTTAAGTTATTTATTATAAGTTTATTTAATTTTAAGTATCGTCATAATATTATTCTTAGATAATCTTCTATTTAGTTTATTGACTTTTAAATAAAAATAAATTATTATTATTATTAAAAAATATAAAAAACTTGTGATTATTGTATTTATCGTTTTTACTTTTTATATTTTCTTTATTTTAAAAATTCTCAGTATTAAATTTATTTAAATTATTTTTTTGTTTTAATTCTTTTTATCTAAAAATAAAAAATAATTTAGAGAGTATTTTTTTTTGTTAGCATACTTTCTTTAAGTATTATCTAAATTTTAATTAGCCAATATTTTTCCAAATTCATTTTTTAATTAATTTATCTCTTTATCTTTATCTTTTATATACTTTCTAAGAGTATTTATTTATAAATTAGAGCTTTTTTCATTATCTTCATAATTTTGCTTTATTAAATATAATAAATACACATATTTTTTTTTAAAAAACATACTTTTAATAAAAAATATTGATTTTCTAAAGTCTTTAATTTTTATGTCATTTAAATCATATAATTTTTATATTATTCTGTATTAATACTAGTTATCTAATATTTCTATTTTAATTCATTAAAATCTGATTCTTTTCTATATTAAAAATTTCATTAAAAAAGAAAAAGTTAAAAATTTACGTTAATATCTCAACTCTTTATTATATAGTTTATTCTAATATTTCTTTCAATTTTTAAATTTCTTGATTGAGTATTTAATTTTAAATTTACAGTTCCTAAATTTTAGTAAATTTAACCTATTTTTTTATTTTATAAAGTTCATCTTCTTTCTGCTATAATTAAAGACGCAAATCATTTGCTGTTTTTTTTAAATTTTCTGTTATATACTTAGTTTTATTTCCATTCTATAAAAAATAAAAAAATTATAAAAAAATAATTAAATAAACATCATCATGTTTTTTTGATTTTATGTTTTCCTTTATATCTTTCTTTAATTTTAATATTTAAGTTATATTTTTTAAAAAATATATATATAGCTTTATTAATTTTACTTCCATTTACATAATTTTTGTTTTTAATTTAATATTTTCATTTTATAATTCATTTACTTTATTTTTAAGATTTAATGAATCTGCGTAAAGCTTTTCTTTTTCAACATAATGTAATTTGGGTGTATTTTTCATTGATTCTAATTTTAAATTATTGCTATATGTTTAAATATATGTATAAAAAATATTTAAATATTAAATACCTCATATAATTAATTTATTTTACAGTTTAATTAAGTTATAGTATATTATTTTCATAATTTTTACTTTTATTTAAACTTTTTATATTAAATAATAAATTTTACATATGTATTTAAATTAATAACTTATTTGATTAAACTTATTGATAATTTTTATTCATATTAATATTTAAACCATTTTATTCACAAATTTTATCTAAGCTTTAATTATGAATGAATTCATTTTTTTTATTTGGTTTAGTACTTTAAGGTCTTATCCTATATAAAGGAGAATTATTATTTATTTTATTTTTCTATCGATTAAAAATAAAATCTTATATTTACTAAGTTAAAATTAAAATTACATTAAATAATGAATTAAAATCAAAAATGCATTTCATTTTAAATTAATTTTTTATTTTTTATTTAAAAAAGCTGTTAAAATCATATATACTTTTATATATGACAATTAAAATAAATTTTAAAATGAAAAAATATATAAATTTGAAATAGAATAAAGTTTATTATAAAATTAAATAAATTATAATAATATATTTATATAAACTTAAATAATATATATTAAAAATTTTATATTCAAATTTAGCCGAAAACTACATTTTCGCTTAATTATTTTCCTAAAAGAAGTACAAGTTTTCCAATAATATACTAAAAATAAGTTAAAAAACTTTAATTTATCCTATTAATCTACACAACTTTTCCTTAAAAATAAAACTTAATATTATTTTAAACATATGAATCCACATTAATATTCGAGAAATCCATATCCTTCAATACCTCATTATTCTTAGAAAAGAACTCAATTTAATCCATAAATTAATCATCCACTTTCGAATACTAATTCCATACATAATTTTTATAACAAAGTAATTCAAAAGGCCTAAAGCTTGTTTTATAGGCTAATTTATTATTATTATGTATATAATATCCCATATAGTAATATTTAAATTCCCTAAAAAATTGATTTTAAGTTTAAATATACTCAATATCTTTAATATTAGCAGTTAATCCTAAACTCCATTTTTTATAGTCTGGATCATAAAAAGAGTAAACATTAGAAAGGCAATTCGGTAAAATATCTACTACACTAACTGCTATGAGTATATTTTCTAAATAATATTTCATATGGAAACATCCATATTCCAAAGTTTTTTAATTCAAAGTTTTTTTTTAATATTTCAAAGCTTATATACATAGAAAATTTTTATAACTTTCTTTCGAGGTTTTGTGATTATTATGGACTGCTTTATTATATTTTTTATATAACTCGTAACTTTCTTCTTCGAATAGTGCTTTTGTAAATACTTGTTATAATTTAAATGTTTTTTTTTCGATATTTTATATTTCTTTTTAAATTTAAGGTATTTTTTTAAAAAAAGCCTTTGAGATTTGAATATTTTTTGGAAATATATTTACATACCCTTAATTATTTAATTTTAGTATATATTCAAGGTTTTATTAATTATTTATTTTTTCTAAAATCTAAGAAAAGTAAACATGTGTTTTTTAACAAAATAAATCTATTGATTTGAAAAATTGTTAGATTCCTAAATTATTCTAATATAGAATCCTTATAAAATTTGAAGAGTGTGTCCCTTTTTGTTATTTGGAAGTTTTATTTTCATAAAATTGTGATTATTTAATAATTTCTTCTTTTAAATTAAACCCTTAAAATTAGATAAGGTTTCTAAATTCCTCTTGATGCAACTAAATATACTCAAATAAAATTTAATGTATTTATTTATCATCTAAAACTAAATTCTTACTAACGGTTTACCCAAATGAAAGTAAAATTTCGTCTTCTTAAATAATCAAAGTACTATCCTCATCTTAAAAAGATAAACGTTTTCTATGTTAAAGCTTATCAATATTTTCTTATTTATCATTTTTCAAACGAATTTTTTCTAACCTTCTTTTTGTTTTTTTTTATTAATTATTCAATTTATAATCTTATGCATTAATTCTAATTGTAAAAGTTTGGCAACAATTCTTTTCAGTATTTGGTTTGTAATAATATGTTCCACATCTCCTCCAACCTCTATCTAATAATAATTAGTAATGCTCTAATTACATTAATGGACTTTCAAAGCCACTAGTTATCCATTTTGTATTTTGGCAATATCCACAACGGCCTAATGTATGTGTATGAACTTAATTAATATTTATTAATGTGTAATTTTTAATATCAAATTAATTTATTTATTTCATTTGTTTATATATATAATATTCTTTATATGGATTTTATATATTTTTGGGTATTTTTATATAAAAACTCAATCAAAAAAAAAGGCAATAACTAATTTTTTATTGACTTTTTATTTTAATAAAAAAAAATATAAAAATAAATGTTAAAAAGAATTAAATTAAGTGAAAAATAAATAAATAAATATAAATGTATATATATGTATATATTTATACTTAAATAATAATTTTATTATTCAAATATTATAATATAAAATATATTTATTTTAATTTTATCTTTATGATTGAAAATAATTGCTATTTTTTAATTGTGTTTTTGTTGGTTAAGGTAAATAAGATCTTATTGTATTTTAACTTTATATTACATTTTTTTACTTTTATTTACTATCATCTATTAACTAATATTATTCTAAACATTTTTTTTATCTATAAAAAGAAGACTAATTAGTAAAACTATTCTTTTTATTATTTAATTTTTTTTTTTTATTAGACTCATATTAATCTTTTAATAAAATAAATCATTAAAAAATAATAAAATAATATAACATAACCTAATTCAATAATATATAAATCACTATCACAAAAAGTTTTCTATTAAGCCCCTCCAAATATATAAATTCTTTAGTCAACACAAGTATATGCATGAGAAAATCTTGCATAATTAATATCTCCGCCAACAGTAGCACAAATCCAGTCCATATTATGCAATTATAAAACCCAAATATCTTCCAAAGCGATTTCTTTAAAACTCCTATCGTCTGTCCTTCCAGAATGTATAATTAAACTATTTAATTCTTAGTTATATATTTATGTATGTTAATATCTCTCACAAGGACCTATCCCTTATGTTTTTGGTTAAATCCATTCTATAGGATTATCTCTTTCGTCTTTTTTTTTATTTATATATTATATGCATATTTTTTGTCTTACCGCATTTTAATACATATAGTTAATTTCGAACTTCTCCATTACCTTTTTTTCCTCCAAAACAGAAAATTCCTTCTACTTTTATTTTCTTTTTTTATATAAAATACATATTTATGTGTATTAAAGAAAAAAAATACATTTTATAAATTATGGACTTAAATTTTCCTTTAAAAATTATCTTTTTGTTTAAAATTCTTAACATAAATAGGGCTTAGTTAATGAAAATAAATACCAAATTCATCATTTCCTTTTTAAGCATTAAAACTTTTCGCTCTAAGCTTTTCTTTTATAAAAAGTATTATATAAATAAAAAAAAAGTACCTAAATTAATCACATTAAGCGATTAAACGGCTTTATCATTTCCTTAAAGTCCTCCATAGATAAAAAGAAGATTACCTAAAATACATGAAGCATGTGCTCTTCTTGCTTCTGGCAAATCTCCTTAACATTTAATAAAATTCCACTCAAAAGTATCTAAATTAAGACTCCAAAGGTCGTTATAGACCTATCTAATTTTATGTTTATGGTTAAAAAAATCTGCTCCTCCAAAAAGAAACATTAGATTTTTATATAAAACAGCAGAATGTCCAAATCTATTAAAATAGGGTTTCGTAACACCATAAGTAGATTGTTTTTTCCAACACTAATTTTCTAATGAATAAATTTGGATTTCGTTTTTTTATTAAATTTAATGTGAAATGCCTCCAAATAAAATTAATTTTTGTTTATATTCAATTAATGTACCATATTCATTAAAAGAAGGCTTATTTGTTTCTGATTAATATTCAGATTTTTCAATATAAAAAAAATAAAATTTTAAATTATCTTATTTTGCTTTATTTTCATTTTATATTAATTCTTTGATGCTTTTTTAATCCATTTTTTCATATATACGGGTACTTTTGGAAAATTTTAAATCCTTTTATGTTTACTCCATGTATTTATTGTAAAAATGTTGGTATTTTTGAGTCATTTATTGATAGCTATTTTATTTTAGTTAAAACATTTGGCTAGTTTTGGTTAATAATTAGATTTTTATAGGGTTCGTTTTATTTTTGTATAAGGAAATAGTATTTTTTTCAGTAAGAAGGGGTGTAAATAAGTCAAATGAGTTATTATTTTTAGGAGAATTATTAAAATTTTATGAAATTTTCTTTATTTTTTGAATTTTCATTTTTCTATTAAGTTATTATGGAAAATAATATTATTGTGTCAATTTTTATGGAGTTTATTATATATTATTAATTTATTTTTCGGGACTATATATTTATTCGAAACGCGCTTTTTGAATTTTTTTAATTAAAGTATTTTATTATATGTAACCTGAATTTTGTTGATCTTTTTTCTTTTATTAATTGATTTTTTACATGTTTTGATATAATAATGAGCATTCCATTTTTTTTTATTTAATAAATTTTGGATATATAAAAATAAATAAAAATATATAAAATTTTAATAAATTAAATTATTTTATATAATATATACCTTTTCTAATATTATTGTAAAAAAAAAAATATTTGTAATTAATAAATAAACTAAATGAATTTTATATTAACATTCAAAAAGATATTAATATAGGAAGTTTAATAAAATCATAAAATAATAAATAACATAAAATAAAATAATAAATACAAATAATAAAAAACAAAAAAAAATTACAAATATTAATATATAAAAATATGGAAATCGAATAAATAATACAATTAGTTTTATAAAAATATGAAAAAATCCTTAATGAAAAAATTAAAAATATAGAAACACCGCAAACAATAATCTCCAGTATAATAATAAAACTCGAAAAAACCCAAAAATATGAAATAATATCTATTGCAAATGGCACAAAATCTATCGGAAACAGATAAATGTCTCTAAAAGGAAACGTTATACACGATTCACATGCCGAAATTTTAGCCAAAAGGGCTTTTTAGCGTTTTATTTATGATAATTTGGACAATGAATTATATTTTGAGAAAATAAATAAAAAATACCTCCCGAAATTTCAAACGATTTTATTCACAAGCCAAAAGCCATGTGGAGGATGTTCCGAAAAAGAAACCACTGGAGCCAAATATTACTAATTTTTGACTGAAGAAAAATATAATGAAGAAAAAGATAAAGAAAGCTACATTTTGAGAATTAAACCAGGTAGAAATGACATCCCTATGTGCTAAAGATCTGCAAGTTTGTCATGTAGTGATAAAATTATGAAGTGGAATTTGGTAGGAATATAAGGAAGCCTTTTAATATAATTCCTTAAAAAACCTATATATTTAGATTAGATTATTATAGGCTAAAAATAAGGAGAAAACTTAAATTTAGAAGTTATTTAGGAAGGATTTTTAATTTCGAAAAGAAAAAAAATGCATTCTATTTGGAAAAAATAAATATAGAAGAAATATAATGAAAATTTACCAAAAATATAGGTTTTTAATTTGCCGCCAAAAATGAATTTTTTTTCTAATGAAGGTATTAAATATATGGATTAACATCTTATTTTTTTATAAAAGTATTATTTGTTAAATTCATATTTTAATTTATATATATTTTATTGAAGAAATTAAGATGAAGAATATATAGAAATTATTAATGGAGTTAAAGGTATTAAATGGGGAATGGGAATCAAAGGAGCTGAATTAAAGGGTAATTATCCTTATTATTGTAAGTATAATATGTATATAGAATATTTAAAAAGAAAAAATATTAATATTTAATATTTAACAGCTAAAATACTAGCAAGAAAATATAATTTAATTAAAAGAAGGCTTTTTAATTAATTTTAGGACTAATAAAAAATAAATAAATCTTAGTTTTATTAATTTTATAAATGAAAAAATATGTAAATTAAAAAAAATATTATTAATTTTAGAATAAATAAAAAGATTATTTATATTAAAAAATGAAGCAAAAAAAATCATTTTTTTTTTAATTCTAATTAATTTTCATTCATTATTAATTTTCCTGTTGTCTTTAAAATAGTTGTCGGTTTTTTTTTTTATTCTTCATTATTAGTATTTTATTGACTTTTTAGAATTTTTTAACCTTAATAACTACTTGAAGTTTTACCCAAAGTTTATTTAATATATACGTTATTTTAAATTTATTAAGTTTTTTATTATTAATTCTTTTACACTACTTGTTCGTTTTTTAATTATCTTTTAATAATATTACTATTTTTGATTCTTATCCACTAACTTAAGAAATAGAAGTTAAAGAAGGAACATTATTGCTTTTTTTATCATCTTTATTTTTATATCTGCTATATTTTTTATATTTTTAATTTTTTTATTTTTAATTTCTACAATTTATTTTTATTTGGCTTTTTTTTCTAAATAAGAAGAAGCGATTTTATTTTATTTTTTCGAAATATTATTAATATTTAATGAATTTTATTATTATAAAAATTATTTTTTATGTAATTTTTATTATTCTTATTATTCTTTAAAATAAGCATCGTTAAAATTTTCTTAATATTTTTTCAAAATTTAATTTTCTAATTAATTTTACATAGCATACTATATTAACATATTAACTTTTTAATCTTCGTCTAATTCTAAATTTAATTCTTAAGTCGAACAAATTCTTCTATATTCTTATTTTAAATTATTATTTAAGTTTTTAGTACTCAAATCATGTATTTCATCTGAATTATTCTCATAATCTAAATCTTCAATAACTTTTTTTACATATTTTTAAATATTTTCTTTTTATTCTTCATTTGTTAATTATTAATTTTAATTGAAATCTAATGAGATCGATTACGAGGAATTTACTTAATTTTATAATTAATTAATTTGTTCTTCATTTTTTATTTAATCTTATTATACTTCTTCTTAAATTTTTCTTTCTAACTCTTCTAATTATTTATATTGTTGGATTAAAAACTATTGTTTTTATACCTTTTATTTTTCTTCATATTGCTATTTTTATTCTAGTAATAATATTTATTTTTTCTCGTCTTCTACTTTTTTTTCTTCTTCTAAATTTTATTATTATTTTTATTATTCCAATTTTAGTTACATTTCATATATTATTTACTCTTATTCTAATTATTGCTTTTTTTCTATTTCTAATATTTGTTATTTTTCTTAATATAATTTTTATTATTTTGTTTATTCTAATTATTGATATTTTTATTATTCTAATTATAATTGCATTTATTATTCTAAATTTTATTGTTTTAATTTTTATTGATCTTATTATTATTGTTCTAATTATAATTGTTGTTCTGATTCCAATTACAATTATTATTCTTATTCTTTAAATATAGCTAATTATTATTTTTCATAGACTAGTTTCTATGATTATAACAATCTTTATTAATCTTTATATTCCTTAACTTAATTTTAAGAGCTATTACTTAGTTATTTTAAATGTTTGACTTCTTACATTTAACTAAAATTTTATTACTATAATTATTCCTATTATTAATATTATGAACTAATATTTAATGATTTATAAAGCAAATTATTTTATTATTCTTATAATAATTGACTAATATTTATTGATTTCTGAAGCTAAGAATTTTATAAATCCTAAGAAAATTGTAATTATTAATATTAAGAACAAATACTTATTGATTTCTAAATCTAAAAATTTTATTATTAATAAAATGATTATTATTATTATTATTATTATTATTATTATTATTATTTTTCTTTTTCTTTTTCTTTTTATTATTATTATTCTTATTATTCATGTTTATATATTTTTTATTATTGTTATTATTTTTTTTATTGTTATTATTTTTATTATTGTTATTATTGTTATTATTGTTATTATTTTTATTATTGTTATTATTGTTATTATTGTTATTGTTGTTATTATTGTTATTATTGTTTTTATTGTTATTATTGCAATTATTTTTATTATTGTTATTATTTTTATTATTGTTATTATTGTTATTGTTGTTTATTTTCTAATTATTGATATTATTATTATTATTATTATTATTATTATTATTATTAATATTATTATTATTATTATTAACTGTAAATAAATTTTTACTTTTTTTTATTTTCTTGTTCTTATGATTTAATACTTTATTAATTTTTTAAACTTTAACTATCTAAAATTGATTATTCATTTTTTTAAAAAATACTTTCTCCATTTTCTAATTTTTTTTCCTAATTTACACTTCCTATTTTTGAACAACTTTTTTATAAAGTATTAATTTTTTTAGGTGTTTAACTAGTTGAAGATTTTCTTTACCTTTCTTATCCTAAGGCAATTATGTAATTTTACCTATTTTTTGTACTTTTTTGATAAATACTATTCAAAGAAGATACTCTAGATCTACTTCTTGGTGATTAAAGTTCTAATTTTTATAAATTTTTTTCTAATTATAATTCTTTTGCTATTTTTTTAGCTATTTCAATTTCTTTTTCTTAATTCTATAGCTTTAAAATTTCTTATTCTATTGTTTTTTTATGACTAATTTCTTTTAATTCCTTTAATTTTTTTTCTAAATTCTCTATTTCTAATTTATGCAATTTTATTTAATTTTCAGGATTTTTTTTTACTTAAAAAAAATCGCTTTTTTAAATGTTTTATTAATGAGAAACTTTCAGTATTTGCAAAAGAGTTTTTAAATAAAAAGCTTTAGTATTATTTTATTTTAATTCTTATATAAAATTTGGACCCAATTTACTTTCTAAAGAACGGTATAATACAGGATTTCTCTAAATTTAGCTATTTAAGTGAAATAAATCTTCTTTTTTTTAAGATAATTATGTTTTATGCAAATAATAATTATCGTTTTTATTAATAAAATGTCTTTCTCGTATATTTATATGATTCGCATTTTTTAAGGGAGATTATTTTTTCTAACTTTTTTATCGGTATAATTAATCAATTTATAGCTAATTTTTTTTTTTCTAAAAATATAGTTTAAATTATTTGTTTTTTAACTTTTATTTTTATTAGATCTTTATGAATTTTTTTTATGTGTTTATAAAACTTTTCGGAATTATGATTTGCAATCATTTTTTTTTTATTTGAATTTTATATTTTTTTTTTTTATTATTATTTATTTTATAAACATTATATACTAAATTATAATTTTTGTATTTACTTGCTTAAAATTGTTTAAATATATTTTTTGTTCGAAAATACATTATTAAATAAAAATTTATTTAGAAAAATATATTTTAAATTAATAATTAAAAAATAATATATAAATTATATATATATTTATTTAAATATACGTATATATTTTTTTATTAATAATCCTAAAATTATATAAATACAAAAAAAAAAAGATATGTAAGAAAAAGATTTAGAAACATTAATATTATCAGAATTAAATACTAATAACACAATTCTAAACTCTAAAGCCTTTTCTGACCTTTAAAATATACCTCACTAAGAAATCATAGGTATATTGACATCTTTGTCATCTGAAGAATATGTTGTTTTAATCAACCAAGAATAAAAATAATGGGTTTTATCATCCGAAGGAGAAGAAAATGTATCTTTAGGTACTCCTGAATTCCGCTTATATTAAGGAATACCCGATTAAGGTATTAATAAGGACGAATTAGGTAAAAATTTTGATAAGAATGTATTTAAATTCGGTTTTTAAAATGGTATGAAAAAAAAATGGTTTTTAATTTAAGATGGTCTAGTAAAGAAATTAACTTAAAACGTTATAGACGAAGATTCGATTTTGTTAAAAAAAATAAAAGGTAATACAGATCTTGAAACTATACCAAAAGAAGTACTAGATAATTTAAAAAAAAGAAAAATTATTTCATTGGAAATTATAAAATACTTTGAAGTAAAAAAAGGTATTAATTTTTAATTAAAAAGAGAAAAAAAAGAAACTGATTTAACTTACGAAATGATAAAAAATAATGATTTCGATAAAAAATAGTTCAAACCACATAATTGGCATTCTATGGGATAAATAATGTAAAAAAAAAAATAAAAAATAAAAAAATAAAAAAATATATTATATATATATATATATAATTATATATATATTTATATTATTATTTTTATTTTTATATATTACATTTTAGTGAAACTGGAAATCTACATCCATTAATGAAAGTTCGTAAATAATTCCGTGAAGTTCTCTTAGAAATGGGTTTCGAAGAAATGCCCACAAATTAATTTGTTGAAAGTTCTTTCTGGAATTTCGACGCCTTATTTTAGCCTTAATAACATCCTGCAAGAGATGCTCATGATACTTTTTTTATTAGAGATCCATCAAAAGCTCAAAATAGAGATTAAGAATATTGGGAAAAAGTAAAAAAGGTACATGAAAATGGAGGATACGGATCTATAGGCTATAGATACAATTGGAGCTATGATGAGGCTAAAAAGAATATTTTTAGAACACACACTACAACTGTATATATTTATATTAAAATATATTTTTATATTAAAAAAAGGTCTCTTCTAAAATGTTAAGAGAAATAGCTAAATAAAAAGAATTTAAGCCAAGAAAATTTTTCTCCATTGATAGAGTTTTTAGAAATGAGTCTTTAGATGCTACACATTTAGCTGAATTTCACTAAATAGAAGGTGTTATTGCCGATAGAAATGTTGGTTTAGGTGAATTATTAGCTGTGATCAAGGAGTTTTTCACTAAAATAGGAATCCGATCGCTAAAGTTTAAGCCCACTTATAATCCTTATACTGAACCTTCTATGGAAATACATGGATATCATCCAATTCTTAAAAAATATATTGAGCTAGGAAATAGTGGAGTCTTTAGACCTGAAATGTTAAGACCTATGGGACTTCCAGAAGATGTTTAAGTACTTGGATGGGGTTTAGGACTTGAAAGACCTACTATGATTTAATATTCATTTGAAAATATTAGAGATTTACTCGGTTATGGAGTCGATATGAAACTTTTGAAAGAAAATCCTATTTGTTGTTTTAGAGACTGAACATTTTTTTTTATTTAGATAATTTATTTCTCTAATATATATATATATTGAATTATTTATTTTTTGCAATATATCATTTTTTTTATATGATTTAATATAAAAAATATTAAAAATATATATTAAAAAAATTTTTTTTTTCATAAATTCTATTTTAAATATATATGTATTTTTTAAAAAAAAATAGTAAAATGATGATAATTATATTTGATGTAAATATCATATATATAAAGCATATAAAATTTAATCTGTTTAAGTTTTTTTATAGAAAATAATAAGATATCTAAAATTAATATGAAACAAAATATAAAAGTAGATATAAATTAATAATTATATATATAAAATATATAATTTATTGTAACAATTAAATAAAATTTTTACAATTAAAATAAAAATTATTTTATCAAACTAAATATACAAAAAAAGACGCTTTAAAAAGATAAAAATAAATTTAAAAAAAATATGAAAATATCTTCATTTTTTGACCAAAACGAAAAATTGCCCCAAAAAAAAATTTGGGAAAAGCCTTCTACATAAAAATCCATAAACTAACTCAGTGACATATACCTATGCAATCTATTTTTTAAAAAAACATCCAAACCAGGCATATCAAAGCAACTATATTATATATTAACCCCCGATGGTCTTTATTAAGCTGATAAAAACGAAAAATAAAAGGCTTTATGTCAACCATAACCCTACATTTGGAACTTATTCCCGATATTGAAGAAATAAATTTAATAGATTAAGAATTAAATAAATAAAATATTGTTTTGAACGGATTTCGTTTTACTTTAAATAATAAAATCCTAGAAATATATACATAAGACCCTATTTAGTATAAAAACTGGCGAAACATCTTAATTTATAGGTGTATATAGAGAACTTTTCATGAAGAATTCGTAGTTACAAAAATGATTGGAAAAGGCTCTTTCGCAAAAGTATATATGGCAACTAAAAAATCTCAAAATATACAATATGCAATCAAGGCTTTCAATAAAGTATTCATGGCCAGCTAACATAAAGGCAAATAGTCTTTAATAAACGAAATTTCAATAATGAGATAATTAGACTCAGATCATTTAATTAGACTATATGAAGTATACGAAACATCAAATTCAATTTATTTCGTTGTTGACTTATTGTAAGGAGGTGAACTCCTTCATAGAATCAGAGAAAAAGGAACCATTAACGAAAAAGATTTAAAAGTATTAATAAGAAATTTAATACTAGCATTAAATCATTTACATTAAAAAAATATCATGCACAGAGATATAAAACCTGAAAACCTTCTACTTAAGAGTAAATACTCAGATTGTGATATTGTTGTGGCTGATTTCGGATTAGCAACAAAAACAGATATATAAAATATTTTATTTAAAAGATGTGGAACACCAGGTTTTGTAGCGCCAGAAGTATTAGAATATAAAGTAATTATATATAATATGCAATTATATATTTATATATTTATATATGTATATAATAGGAAATTGATAAATTTTATGGAGTTTAATGTGATATATTTTCTGCTGGTATTATTTTTTATTTACTTCTGACAGGAAAATAGCCTTTTTAAGGAAAAGATTATAAATAAATTTTAAGATAAAATAAAGCTTGTGAGATTAGTTTTAATATTCCTGAATTAAATAAATTTAGTCCTTCAGCAATTGATTTATTGAAAAAAATGCTCAATCCTATACCGGACAAAAGATTTACAAGTGCCTAGTGTTTAAAGCATCCTTTCTTGGACATAGAAGAAGATTCATTAGGTATAGAAGCCAATTTATGTGGAAATTTAGGTTCCTATGAGGTAGAATATTTGGCAAATGTGAGGAATAAATAGTTTGATTCTCAAGATATGGTAGGCTCTATGCCACTTTTCTCTACAGGAAAGCTTCCAATGAATGGAAATATCAATACTGTCGGCTCATTTTCAAATGCTTCATTTTCTAATATGGAAAGAAAAATAATTATAAGTACAGGACCTGGTCAAAGTAGGTTTTCGAATTAAGGATCTAATGATTGTTAAATAATAGGTAATAATACTTTATAAGGCACAAAAAAGGGAAATGAAAATAATTTATTTAAGGTGGCTTTGAAAAATAATATGTATAAATAAAATGAAAAAAAAAAAGGTTAACTTTTAGATAATTAAGCTTATTATTCTCCTTAATTTAAAGCAAATTAAAATCTATGGAAAAAAAATAATACTCCATCTGGATTTACTGACTTTTTGAAAAAAGAATATTGAAAATTTTTGTTGTTGTGGTCTTTTATTTAAATATATTTTTAAATTTTTCAAAAATAAAATTTATTTTTTCCCAAAATAAATTAATTAATTAATTTTTTTTATATAAAAAAAGAATATTCTAGATTATATATAAATTTATATTTTTTAATTAAGTAAAAACAAAAAACATTAATGAAGAAAAAAAGATAATTTAGTAATAAAAAACAAAAAAACTAAAATAAAGAATTATTATGTATTAAATACCCAAATACCATAAAGTTTTTAATGAATGAATGTAAAAAAACACAAACTCGACAACCAAAAAGAATAATATAGGTATAATAATCGCCCATATAAAGAAAACAATAATAATTAAACCCGAACAAAATAATAATAGAATGCTTATTGTAAACTTCAAAAACTACTTAAAAGAAATCTAATATATCCCAAACTAGAAATCCCTTAATTAAAAACAATTTGGTGAATATTATTTGTGTAATATTTTTTGAAAAAAAAAAATAAAAAACAAAAAAAGTAAGTAATAAATAATACATATATATATATAAATTATATTTTATTTAAAATTAAAATAAAAACATATATATATTTATAAAAAAAAATAGAAAAATTCACGCATGAGGATACCACCCATAAAACATTTCCCTTAAGCTATATTCATCTTTAGAAAGTTAAATAAGACTATCAACTCCTTCCTCAACTGACCTACATTTAGTAAAGCTCATCCTATTTTTAACTGCTTATTTAATTTTATTAAAATCTAATTACATCTATTACGTATCATAACTAAAACACTCCAAAAAACCCAAAACATCATCCATTTTTTTTGCTAAAATCTAACAAACCTATACCATATGGTACCTAAAAAGTCCATAAGATTTAAAAGCCCCAAAAGCTGCTTCTATATTTTTCGTAAGTCTAAAAGGTATAGTTTCTGGTATATTCAATGCCTTTCCATGTTCCAAAATTATACTATAATCAATATGAATTACCTCCCCATCCATATTTATTAAAATATTATCTAAATGTCTATCTCCTAACCCTAGAAGATACCCAACAACAGCCCAAACTGCATAGGTAATTATATAATTTTATTTTGCCAAATACCAATTAGATGAGTTAAAAAACTTCTAATTAAAAAAAAGCTAAAAAACGGGCGGAATATTTTTCTACTTCTACCACTCAGCCCTTGAGAGCTACTACCCATTAATCTACAATTATCTTTATTAATACGGATAATTTTTCTATTACCACAAATCAGTGATTATTTTTTTCAAAGTCAAAGTATTATCTAGCCATTCTACCAAACAACAATTTACGTTTAAACGAATAATTGAATATGAAGGGATAGTATAGACTTCTTGATTTTCCTCATTGAAGATGTTATTTATGAAATTTATAAATTCTGAAGTTCTTTATTCATACATATTCATATCTTATTGCTATTTTTTTAATAGAAATCTCCTTTAAATGCCATCTGAACATTAAACAGTAATTAGTTTTGGTTTTTGTAAAGAATTCATAAATATGACGTTTGGTAGTATTTTTTCGATATAAATTGGGTTAAATATGAAAGGGCTTATGTTTTCTTTTTGAGGGCTTTTGGAAGGAATTCGGGGCATTATTTATTCTTTATAAGGAAGTAATAATTCTAGGTTTTTTAATTTTAAATTAATTAAATTTTGTAGGCATTGACTGTATTTTTTATCATTTTCTTCTATAATAGCAAAACATAGTAAATTATTATAAAAAACTTTTATTTTTTCGATATACTCGTAACTTTGTTTATTTATTTCTTTAATTTTTTTCATTATCAATTCTCCATTTTAATCTAATTAAGTTTAATTTTCGGTATATTTTTTCATAAAAAGCAATGGAAAAATCCACCAAACACTCTACTTAGGATACTCAGCGGCCACCCTAGCTAATAAAAGAGTAAAAATTTCGACACATTCCTACACATTGGTAAATAAAAGAGTAGTAAGTAAACTAATAACATTGGTAAACTTATACGTAGCTACTTATTAAAACATATTTTTAGTAAATTCTAATACTTAAGAATTTATTTTAGATTAATAATTAGAATTATTTTAATTTCTAAATAATAAAATCTATACAAATAGTTTTAATACTCTCGGTAAAGATTAATGAATGTATTTATGTCCCAGAACGGCAGATTATAAATAAGCTTTGAAAGCTTTTATTTTATTTCCGATTTCAGATTCTGAAAATTTAGCCACATTTTCCATATCATCGATATATTTTGCATATTTAAAATACGTTTTTTCACTATTTTAATATTTTTTTAACAAAATTTCAAATTATTAAATAATTTATTTTTAAGAATAAATTGTAAAGTCATGTTTGTACATATAAGTAACTCTCCTTATACTAAAAACTATATTATCGATTTTTTCGAGTTTTTTTATAGCCTTTTTTAAATTTCCTAAGGACATTTCGATTTTGGCCTGTAACTAATAAATATAAAAAGGCTCATAAAGTTATTCGTTTTCATGCCAAAGTTTTTTTGCGTTTTTTATAGCTTTCAAAGCTTATTCGAATTTTCTTATTTTATAACAATATTCAGATAAAATATAGAAAGAATGTATACTTGATTATGTGAAGTTTTCTTTATTTTATAAACTTAATATATATGAAATATATTTTTAAACCACTCTTATATTATAGCCTAATTCGTAACTTATTTCTAACGAATTTAATGTTTCCTATATTCGAATGTGTATTCCTTCTGCTAGAATTCCTAGTATTTAATTACTTGAAGTCTAATTATATAAATTTTCGTTAAAAACGTAAAATGTTTGGTCATCATCAGAAAGGGAAAAATCTATATTTTGTAAAGTTTTTATTTCTTAAAAATTGATATTATTAATATTATTTTTGTTAAAAGTGTTGTTATTAGTAATATTATTTTTATTAATATTATAATTTCTATTATTATTATTATTATTATTTTTATTTTAATTAATATTAATACTATCTTAATTATTAATACTTTAATAATTCTTACAAAGTTTAATAAAAACCAGAATATCAAATTAAATCTAAAGAAAAACGACCACCTAAATTTTAATCAAAATTGGAAATTTAGAATCAAAGCAATTTTAAGAATTTAATAAATGTAAACTGAAAGTTTTTTTCATATTCTTGAACACATTAATATACTTAAAGTACTCCCATTTAATACACTCAACAGGAAAATCTTACATTTAATTAATTTAAGCGAACCCATAACAAATACACGAAAGAAATTTCGAAAATAATATATCTACATTTTATTCCTACTCAAAAATGCTTTTAGAAAGAAAATTAATAAAGTCTTCACATTCCTTTCCTTCCTAAAATTCGCTTTTGATAATATCTTCGTAAATTTCTCTACATAAAACACCTTCTTAATTATTATTATTCAACTATTTTTAAGTATATTTATAAAAATCCTAATTTTCAAATTCCTTTACAGTATTCAAATCTACTTCCATTTTTCTCAAAATATCGAAAATATTTACATTCTTATAATCTTCCTAAACCTCCTAATAAATACAATAAAGTTAAAAAATCCATTTAGTCTTTAATGGTAGATTCTTTTCTTATTATAAATCTAATTAATCTATCCCTTATTCTAATAAATGGATAGCCTTTTTATGTTAGCCCAATTAAACCAAAATTTTAATATATTCTTCACTAGAAATAAATGCTTTCTTTTTGTAATATAAATAGATAATATATATATATATATATATATATATATATATATATATTATTTATATTTATATATACTCTTATAAATGCAAAATTTCTAATAAAGCAATTCCTACTTTTGTTATTTTTTGTAATACTCTGGGGATTAAATAAATCGTAATTTCCTGTTTAATTTTCTTTCTAAAGATCCTACCTAAACCACAAATCAAGAACCAAGATACACTTAGCAACAATAATTTTATAATTATTATGTCCTTATCTGAAAATTAGCTCAAAAGTACTTATGATTTCCTCAAAAACGCCTTCGTTTCCATTCAAAAATTTAAAAATAATATATGGAGTTAAAAATTTTCCTAATTCTGTTTATTAAATAACATCTAAGCACCCATTTATAATTCCAATAAGTTCATCTTTTTTATTAATTTTCTAAATTAATCCTGTTATCCACATCCAAAAACTAAACTTATTCCCTTATTTATTTTCAAAAAAAATATTTTCCTTTTCTTAAATTTTAAACCCATTATCTGCACATTCATTACTCACACACAAATGAACTAAAGAAATATCTGTATTGTAAATATTCATTTATAAAAAATATCTGATTTTTTCCTTTAAAATATCAGCCTTTGCATCTTATTCGAAATAAACCTAAACTAATTTTTATTCTTCAGTTTCTTCCATTTCTTCCATTTATTCATTTTGTGAATATAATGGCCCAAAAACACCCAAACAATCTAATAAAAGTCCTTATTTAATTTTTAAATATTAAAGTAGACTATTATTTGAATTTTCTTTTATAATCAGTTTCTTTACATCAGAGTTTTTAGGAATTTTCAATAGCATTTATTAAATTTATTTTTACATATTATGCATTGTCTATATTGTAATCATTTCTTTTTTTATTAAAACTTAGCTTCTTCTTTTGCTATTTTTACACTCTACTTGACTCTATTATTATTATTCACTATTTATATTATTTTACGCGCTCAGTCCTTCCTTCAAAATAAGGAATAGAGTCTATTTTAAATAGGCCAAAATAAGAACAATTTCTTCCTCAATAAGAGGTTTTTTTTCCAAGTTTTCCTTTAAAAACTCAAGAATCTATTATATTTTCTTCTCCTAGCTTTATTTTTTTACACTCTAATATTCCTCTGAATTCCTTAAAAATTCATCGACTGTTTAAAATTCATAAAAGAGAAAAAAAAAGTCCATAAATAGTCCTTTTTTTTTTAACTAAAAAATTTCTAAAATAAGTTCAAAAACCTCTTACTTTATAAAAAATATATCATTATTTTTTTTAAAAAAATATATAAAAGCAAATAGTAAACATAAAAATTATTATAAATTATCCTCAAAAAGCCCTTTTTTCCCAAAAAGTTCCTAAAAATTTTTCCTCATAAAAAAAACTGAGAAATAGCCAAATATCCCATTTTATCCAAAAAGTAAAATTTTTACAATTCTCCAAACGCAACTTTTTAAAAAAAAAATTTCCTTAAAACAATCTTATTAAAAAAACGGATCTATCATCCTAATAAGTACAATCCCATTCTTACAAGCGGAAAGTTAATTTTTCGCATTAATAAAAGCCTTAGAATAATTCTCTATATTGGCCGAAATAGTAAAAGTACTTGAAGAATTCACAAAAAAATTATAATAATTACAAAAAGTGTTCTTTTTTTTATATTAAAGTAATTTTTTGTCTATTATATTCTTAAAATCATCCTTATTATTTATAAAACAGAATAAAATTTATCTCCATTCTGACATACATAGCCTATAAAGTACTTTTTTTTTATTCTTAAGTCTTTTTCACTAGTATAATCTATATCAAGTTCTATATTTTTTTATTTGCTAATATTTTAGAAAAACCCGAGTACTTATTAAACATAAAAAGGGTTTTTTTTCCTATAAATTTTTTCGAAAAAGACATGAAGTTAATTTAAAAAAAGACTAAAATTAATAAAATAAGCATCTTAATTTTAAGAAAAATTATTCTGGAATAAATTCTCCTCATTTTTCTTAAAAACCTCCTCAAAAGATTCACAAAAATCCTTATTAAAATCTATCAATTTATGTAAAATAAAAGGAACTATATAATCATTAAAAAACTCAAGTCCTTATTATTAAGGAGCCTCTTTTAAAATAATTTAAACTTCCTCAAAAATCCTATTTTTTAAACTTGTATTTAATATACGGTTCATTACACTTTCTTCTTTTCGAAAATCTAAATATATTTCAGCCTAAATTTTAGATGGGAGTAATTATATCATATCAAAAAATGAGATTTTTAAATTTTTCATTTGTAAAATTAAATAGTCAAACTTTTGTTAGATTTTTATATCTTTTTTGGATATTGTTTTTAATATTTCTTGGTATTTTTATATTGATTTTATTTCTTATTAATCTTTTTCCATTTAAGGCATTTTTTAATATTACTATACTATATTTATTTATGCTTATTGTAAAATGTTTTAATTGTTTTTAGATTTAGTTTATATTATTTCAGGAAGAATCTATATTTATTAAGTATTTTTATTCCTTTATTCTATCTATTATTTTAATAGTTTTAACTTTTCCATATATTTTTTATATCTCTTAGTAGTATATATAAAGGATTTTTTCTTTAGTAAAAAAAATAAAATAAAAAATTTTGAATTAAAATTTGCTAAAAAACGCATAAAATTTTTTCATTTTCGTTTTTTTAACAAAAAATAAAAGAAAATTTATTTTAAAATACATAAACGCATTAAATTTTGAATCTTAAAAGTATATATCAAACTATTAAATTATCTTTTAGTATATATATTCTTGTAATCTGTTTTATATAGAAAGATTAAACTTTATACTAATTTAAAATGAGAAAAATATAAAAAGATAAAATTTGAATTTACATATATAAATACTTCTAATAAAAAAGACAAGAAATTATATTTATTATAAAAAAAAAATCAATTATTTTATTAAAATAAATAAAAACAAAGATAATTTAAATAATTTACAAAAAATATTTAATATTTTTAAACGTGTTAATAAACAATTTCAATTTATTTGACTATAACCATTTAAAAAATTTAAAAAGTCATTATTTTCAATAGATAGAGATATTAATATAACTAAAAAATTAATGGGTTTCTAACAATTTTTTAATATAAATGAAACTCTAAGTACATATATATCCTATTTTTATAATAATGACTGAAAATTGCCTCAGTAATATATTCAGAGTATTAAAATATGTATATGAGAATAAATATTTCCTGTCAAGACTATGTATTTTTTCACCATAATTATAAAGAATTAGTTTATCTTTAAAAAAAAATATAATATTTTAAGTTATCGAAAATCATTTTTTTTAATAAAAAACAAAAAAATTATTGAATTTACTAATTTTTCGAACTAAATTTACACACAACTTCTTAATAATATTAATCAAAAATATTATATTGTAATTTAAACTTTTATATATATAATAAAAAATAGTAAATAGAAATTTAAAAAGGGTGACTATAATAACAAAATTATCTTTATTGCTTTAAAAATTATTTTAAAAAATAACATAAGTATATTTTTAATAAATTTAATTTTGAATTATTTATTTATATGTATATATCATTTATATATATCTTTTTTTATTTATTAAAAAATTATTTATTTTAAATAGTAAATAAAAAAATATTTAAATTTCCTTTAAAAATAAAAATTAAATATTATTCAATATATATTAATGTAAATAAAACAAGTTATTTTATTTATTTAATAATTGATTTAATTAATTATAAGTCAAAAAATACTTATTTTAATAAATAACATAATAATTTATAATTGATAAATATTATGGTTAATATTTGTACTAAAAAATAATATACTAATTAATATATATAATTAATCGAATTAATATTACAATATGTAAATATTGTTAAGATAAAAATATATTATTAAATTTTTATTATAAAAAAAACAAGTAAATAATAAAAACAAAAAGCTAAAATAATTATAATATATAAACATAAAAAATATTTAAAAAAACAATTTAAAAAAGAATTAAATAATTTAAATAAATAAAATACATATAAAAATATAATAATTTAAAAATAGTTGACATAAAAAGTCTCTTATATTTATTTTGTAAAGAAAAATCTATATGCAAGCAATAAATTGCATGCCTGGATTCATACATAAACAATATCCAGTTCCTAAGCTGAGTTCAGTTTAAAATTGTCCTATTCTTTATAGAAGGAGAAATTATTCATAAAAATGTAATTTACTATATATATTAATTTTAAATAAAAAGAATAATAGTAAAAAAATAAACATATATTTTTTTTTTTTAAATATTATTATATTATAATTAATAAAAATAAAAAATATTGTAACAATTTATAAAATTTTTATAAATTAATATTTTTTATTTATTTATAAATTTAATATAAATATATATTTCTTAGTTAATTAAAATTAATATTAATATTTTTTATTAAAAATATTTTATTAAAAATAAAAAAATTAGAATTATTAATAAAAACTATTATTCGATTTAATGAAATTAAGTATTTATTTACTATTTTTATATATATAGATTATAATAGCATAAAGTTTTTAAGTATATATATATATATATAATTTTATTTAAAAAATAGCTTGTCTTTTAATTAATATCTGTAGATATTCAATGTAATTAATTAAAAAGATAAAAGTAATTAATTAAAATTTTAAAATTTTTAAAAAAAAATTATTAATAATTTAAATTTTATATAATAAATAAATTAATTATATTTTAAATTTTTATTAAATATCTAAACTAATATAATTTATTTTAAATATTATGTAATAAAATGTTATAAAAACAAGAAATATTGAAAATAAATATAAAATTTTATTTTATAATAATAAATATATTTTTTTATTATAAATTAAAAATAAGATTTAAATTTAAAATTTATTAATTTATAATTCTATTGATAAAATAATAAATTAAAAATACAATATTTAAAGAATTATTTCTTTATTTTTAAAAATCAATTTAATTATTTTACATTAAATTATAATAATTTTTAAAAAATAATATATAATTAATAATTTTATATTTAATTATTTATATAATATTAGTTTTTTTATAAAACGAAAAAATAATGATTTTATAAAATATTCATGATGAAATAGTCTTTGAAATAATAAAATATTTATAAATTTAAGAAATATTTAATTTATTATTATCATCCAAAGCATTTTTCCATTTATTTACAAAAGACTACCTTTATAATATAATGTGCCTGCAAAACTATTTCGAACATCCTCTTGTATATGAAAAAAAACCACCAAACATGACATATAAACAATATTTTATCGAGAACATTCAAAGAATATAAAAATACAAAAAAATATTGAATAAAGTAATAAACTTATACACTGAAAATGAAAACTTTAATTATTTTAAAAATTACTAAAAATAAAAAATATTAATAAATGATTTTTAAAAAACCAATGAAATTATAAGCATAATAAACTAATATTACACCTAAATACCAAAAGACGTTTTAATTTTATTTAGATTATTAAACGGTTAATAAGAATTAAAAGAAACAAATGCCGAAATATTTTTCCATTAAGGAATTTTTGGTGCAATTTAATATTACGGAACATTTTTTATTTATGATTTTTAATAATTTCAAAAACCATTTTGTACCTATTTATAAAATTTAAAGGCACTCCCCTTTTCCAAAATATACCCAATTTAAAAAAATTTATATATAGATGTATCTAATAAATTAGGATTTGGAAATTAATCTATATATGTATTATGCGAATAATAAAATTAAGATTTATATATTTATATTTTGCATAAAACTATAGACTCTTTTATGTAAAAATTTAATAATTATAATTGGAATTAATAAGAAGGATACTGGGATTAATTTGATACATTAAATAACCCAGGCTCAGATACTACTACCTAAGGCATTCGTATAAGATTAACTGCAAAGTAAATACATATATATAATTATTTAATATATAGTTAGTTATATATATTTCTAAATTGTTTTTTTTTTAAATAAATATATATTTTTTTAAATAATATAGACATGTTCCATATGATAAACATAATTGTATCGATAGTTTTTTTTATTCTTATTCTATTAGAATATCTTCTAATGGTATTCCACCTAATAAAAAATATTAACTTTTGTCAAGAAAATGGATAATAACTAATGATAAAGAACCTAATAATCCTGAAATTATAAAGGGTAAAGGAGTTATAGGCTATTATCCTATTATATTCGAAAATTGTGAAGATTTTATTTATTAAAGTTGTTGTTCTATTGAAGGCTTTACTGGATCAATGTAAGGATCATTTACTTTTGAAGATATGGAAACACATGAATTAGTTGAAGCTATAATCGATGAATGTCTCTTAAGACCAGATAATGATTCTGTACTTTTAAAATATGACCCTTAAAATAAATAAAGGATTATTATTTATCCTTAAGGAATATGAAAAAAATTAAAAAATTTATTAAATAAATACTTAAATATTTTTAAAATATTAAATAATTATAAATTAAAAATAAAATAAATGATTTTTTTTTTTTTTTGAAAAATAAATAATATAATAAATTAGCCTTTTATTGATTTTTTTATTTTTTTCATATATTTGTTAATATTTGATTAATATTATTAACTTTTTATATTAACAATTCATTTACTTTTGATAAGCATTAAGGTTTATAACCTATACTATACAATTCTTAAACAGTAATTTATTAATTATTTTAATCAAAAATAATATTTTTACCTCCAATATATAAATTTAGCCTGTTTTAACTTTATTTACACATACTAGATTTGTTAAAAAAATAGACTATACGCATTATATAAAATTATTTTTATTAATAATTTTATTCACTTTAATATAAATCATATCATAATTATTTTCAAAAATAGTACGTATTATTTAATATGAGAATCCTTCCTATATAACTTCTTAATATAAAATATTTTATTCAATAACATCTAAATCAATTAGGAAAAAGTCTTTTTTAAATTTAAATTCAACATTCTCTAAATAAAATATTAAATTTTTAACGTTCTTGAAAATACTTTTTGTAGAAATATATTAATTATAGATATTTGTTTTTACAATATTTAGTTAGTCTAATTCATCTTCTTTTGAATGGTTTTACTTAATTAATTTTTAAATACTATTTAGTAATTCTTAAACTTTGTTTTATTTCTTTTTTAGAATAACTTCTTAATCTTTATATAGTAATTAACTATTTTAAAAAACTAGAAACTCATTAGAATTTTCACCCTGAATAATTCCAGTTAATAAATTATAATGTATTAGTTAATTATTTTCGTAATCATTTTATTCATATTCATGTTCGGTTCTACAAAATTAAATTTTTTTTATTGATTATCCCATTATTTTTAAAAATTTTTTAAAACAAAAAAAAAGTTAACTATGATTAATTTATATTTTTTAAATTTTGTTATAATAAGTATTTAAATTATACATAATTTTAATTTTATTATATTTATACTTTTAATAAATTTTTTAATTTTAATATATAAATTTATTTTTTTATTTAGAAATTTCCAAAAAATAAATATGTAATTATTTTTTACTTAGTCATTATTTATTGTATATTTTAATAAGTAAATTCTTATAATTCTCATTAAATAGTGTATTTCTTTCTAAATATAATATATATTTAATATTATTTTATAAATTTATATATTTATACCTGATTTTTTGTAATTATTTTAATAAATTGTTTCAACAAAATTTTATATTTCTTCAGTTACATAATTTTATTTGATACAAAAAGCATTAATGTTTTAAATTCTAAATATTTTTTATAATTTTTCTTTATAACTATAATCTAAAAAAACACTTTTATATTTTTCTATAAAGCTAAATTTTAGATACATTCAAACAAATCAGCCATTCTATTATTTATTTTTATTTTTTAAAATATATATTTTCTTTTATATTTTACTCATTTTTATAAATAAAAAAAATATATTAAAAATGACTTTCTATATTTTATTTTAACTTGCTATATATACTTTTAAATCCAAAAATAATATTTTTTGAATTTAATTATTTCTAAAAAATATCTAATAATTAATCACATTCTTATATTTATAATACATATCTTTTTTTAAAAAAATAAAATAAAAATTCTTTTTAAAAAAAATTTACGGATTTGTATAATTTTAAGCATAAAATGAAATCTTTTAAGATTTTTTGTTTTATTTTTTCATCTTTTTATTTATTTATATAATTTATATTAAAAATAAAATAAATATAAAAAAACATAATTAATCAATCTAATTAGACAAATAAATATAATTTATATTGTTATAAATTAAATTAAATATAATATATAAATAATTCAAAAAACTTAAATTTCATTTTCTTTATTTTAAATCAAAATATTAATTAAAAATATTAATATTTTAAATATATCATATAAAAATTTTAAGGATTTTTTTTTATATATAATAGTTCTTATTTTTCTTTATATAGTGTTTTTAATAAAAATTATATATATCGTTTATTAAAAACCATTTCTATTAACAAATTATATTTAAATCATCAAAAATAAAAAACTATTTAAAACATTATGTTCTTTTATTTTTTAAAGGATCTTTAAAAAATGATAACATAATTTATTTTTATTATATGCTTAAATGTTAGATAAGATTCTATAGACGCTGAAATCACTTTAACTATAAGTAACATATTAGATTTATAGAATGGATATAATAATTTAATTTTTTTTTTTAATAATGAAATATGTAAAAAAGATTATTTTTTCTAAATATTTTAAAATCATTTTTGACATTTAAATATAATAAAGATATAAAGGAAAAATATCTATTTATTTTAAGTTTTATTGCAATTGAAATTGCGCTTATTTATTTTAAAAAAATAAAAATATATCAAATATATTTTTTAACAGATTAATTTATTAATATAAAAATATATTTTATTATAAAAATAATTCAAATTTTTAATTAACAATATGTAATTATTTTATTTAAAAAATAAATACTATATGTTTTGAATATAAGGATTTATAAAAACATATTTAACATATAAATATATATATATATATATATATATATATTTAAATTTTTTTATTTTTTTATATTTTATTACAAATTATTTTATAAAATTTTTTAATTTCACAATCTTTTATTTTAATATTTTAATAACTTATTA
>NW_004086093.1:0-80988 GCF_000220395.1 Ichthyophthirius multifiliis
TAAAATTTATGTTTTAATTTTTTTCAAAATTTATAAATAATTATTACATATATATTAATTAGTAAAAATTGTTTTTTAAACTATTTTTTATTCTAAAAGTTATTTTTTTATCTGAAATAAAAAAATAAAATATAATCTTAAAACATTACTAAATAATGACTGAAAATAATAGCATTAAAAATAATAAAACAAAAGATTTAAGATTATTAATAAAATAAAATAATAATTATGGTATATGGAATTACATTGCTTTCTATAAACAATTTTTATTTATAAAGAAGTATAGGTTTTTTATATATGAATAATTTTACCTAATTCTTATTGTTTGTTTTGTTTATTATAACAACTTTATTTTTTTAATATTAAATATTATAAATATTTATTTTATATTTTAAAATAATTTTACAATATTTTAAATAAAAAGTTATTATATAAGAATTAAAATAATACAAAATTATAAAAAAAATGAGAAGAGATTATTTATAACTTCTTTCTTTTATATTAATTATTATAAGGATGATGTTAGGTTTATTCGATAAATTCACAGACTTTGATTAAGCATTTAATTAAAAAAATCATCAGAAGAAATAAAATATTTATCAATATTTTTTGTTTTTTTTTCTCCCTTATGCCAGATAATTTCATTGACATATGTTTATATTCATATTAATATTTTAAAAGAAAGATTAGATGAGAAGTATATGAAAAAAATAATTGAAATGAATAAATAAATACAGCAATCAAATACACTTATAAAATTTTTATATTATATATTAATAAAGAATTTATTTGATATATATAGTATATTAAAGCATTTAGATTAAATTCCAAAAGGAATTTTATGCGGAATTTTACAATCAACAAAAACTCTATAATTATATCTATTTTTTAATTTTAAATAAAACAACTAAATAACAAAATAATATGAAAATCTTTTTATTAGAAAATATTAAGACTATTAAGCAGATTTAGAAACTTAAGTATTAGAAAAACTCATTATTGATAAAAAAATAAAGAAAACAATAAAATTTTACCTATTGATTCTTAAGAATTTTCAAAAAATAATAATAAAGATATTATTTTTATTAAATCATAAACTAAATAGGATATTGATAATTAACTTTCATAATAATAATTATATAAAATTTTTTAAGAAACAACTTATATTAATTTCCTTAATAATGAAAAAATAAAAGGAATTATTGAAATTGGAGAAATAATTGAGTTTGTTTTTTAAAGTTTGCCTTAAATTATAATCTAGTATGTAAATAATACCTAACTAAATATATGGAAATAAGGAAGTAACTCTTATATTACACCTGTAGTTTCTTTTTCTTTTAGTGCAATTTCAATTATTTTGAATTCTATAAATTTAATAAATTATTTACTTTAAAGAGAAAGCATGTATTTTTTATTTATGTAAGATTTAATGAAAAAAAAATATAAAAATTCCGAAGAATAAAAACTTATTCAAGTACCTAATTTTATTGGAGGAGATATGGAAATTCTCGAAAAAATAAACTTGAATAAGTCAGTTGCTTAAAATATGTATATTAATAATAAATTAAAAAACTATAAATCACTTTAAATAATCAATAAAATGATGCTGATAGTATTTTTTGGGATGTTTCATCTATTAAGTATTTCAATATTATACATTTGAAAATTGATTTAAGGTTATTTTTTATTTTATTTTTTCTTTATTTAATTTTTTATATTTATATAAATTTTAAGTAACAATTATTGCTCGTTAAGTATGAAAAGATTTTGTTTAAATTTTTCTTAGTTAAAAAATCTTAGTTTAGTTAATTTGAATTTCTCATTTAATTGTTTTAATGATTAAGATGCTATATTTTTGTCAAAATCTTTGCAAGATGTTTCTTAATTATAAAGCTTATAAGAAGTTTATGTTAATTTGATGTAACTTTTAAAAATGCTTTTATGTTTATTTATTTATTGAAGGAATAACAAAATAGGTGAAGAAGGAATAATCCATTTAAATAAAGTTATTTAGTTAACTCCATAAATTAAATAATTTAATTTGCTTTTGAATAAAGCTTCTGCTTTGTATTAATAAAGCGAAGAAGAAATAGATATTGATTGTGTTTTAAAATCATAGAATATTATTTTTTTATATATGAATTAGTATTTATTTTTTCTGTTTTAATTTTTTATATAATCAATAAAAAGGAAATTTAAAACTTAATAAAATGTTAAAGAATTGCTAAGTGCTTTATAAAATACAAATGCAATAAAAGGATTTAATCTTAATTTAGAGTATACTAAAAAAAACATATATACTTTATTATTTTATATTTTAAGAGGAATTAAAATGGATGACTAAATTGAATAAATGCTTTTAAATTTCAAATAAAATCAACTAAACTTAAAAAATTTTCATATAAACTTAAAGTAATATAAATAATTCCTTTAATTGAAATTTTTTATTTTTTATATAATAAAGAAACAACGGATTATAATCTAATTAAATTGAAAAAATTTTAAAAAGTTAATTAAATTATATTGAATTTAAAGCGAACCTTAGGTATTTTTAAATTTTTAAGTAAAAAAATTGTTAACATTAATTATAAAAGTGAAAACAAAGATTTAAGTGATTTAAATTTAGATTTCATATATAATTAGAAAGAATTATAAATACTTGATATTAATTTATAGTAGATATATTATATAAATTAATTATTAAAAAAAAAACAAAAAATAGATAAAACAATTATTAGAAAATTGAAGAAATATTTCTTAATTTAAATAAATTAAAAAATTTAAATTAATTTTATGTAAATTTAAAGTAAATTAAATATATATAGTATTATTAAATATTTAAATATATTTTAGTTATAATAATTTAGAAAATTCTTCTTTAAGTTATGAATTCATTAAAAATCAAGAATTTACCAAAAATTTATAAATGATAGGATTAAACTTAAGGTTTTTATTTTTTTAATTAAATTAATTTTGATAAAATAATAGATAGACGAACATAAAAGAAGAAACATTAACTCATATTTTAGAAAAAGTTGAATATTAAAAAAATTTATAAAATCTTTAAATAGATATATCGTAAAAATAATAAAAATAAATTAAAAAAATAAAATAATATATAGAAGAAATGAAATCTTGAAAAATTAAAAAAATAAATTTATAAATACAACTTTAAATAATACTTTGAAAAAGTTATCGAATTTATAATATTTAAATATTAATTTAAAGTAAGAAATATTAGCATATATTAATATGAATATAAAATTTAAATATATATAAATGTTTACTAATATATATATTTAAATAAATATATATATAAATATATATTTAAATATATATATATTTATATAAAGTTATATATGTTTTTATATATATATAAATAATTTTAAATTTATAATTTATTATTTTATTTATATATATTTAATTAGTAATACTTATATAAATGAATAAGTTGATATATTTTAATCATTAAAAATCTTGATTAATTAATTGAAGTATAAATTGATTTAAGGTAAAATAATAATTAATTTATATTTTATAAAAAATTATAAAAGCAATAACCCTATAAATTTAATCTTTTAAGATACACAAAATAACATATTTTAAAATAAGAATAATTTGAAATATTTAAAATTAAATTTTTAGTAAAAAATTAATTTAATTTAATTAAATTAATAAATAATACCAACATATAATAAAAAAAAAAGGGCAACATATTTAGGATATTCATGTGGTCAGTTTTTTTAAAATTGCTTTCAATAATTATAGAATTTAGAAATTTAAGATTTAAATTTATGGTATTAAATAAATATTTTATAATTTTTACTTTTTTATAATTTATACATAGTTATTCTATGTTATATGAAACAGAAGCTACAGCAATTGTTACTTCATTAAATAATTTAAAAAAAATAAAATAAATAAAACTTTATTTAAGAGGAAACAAATTTTATAACGGAACTTTAATAGCTTTAAAAAATGCTTTAAATAGTCTTTTAAATATTACTCATTTATACTTAGATTTTGGTGTTTGTGAATTATAATTAAATCAGATTAATCTAATAGCTTAAATGATTCCTAAGTAGAATCCCAGAGGATTAAATATTTCATTATAGTATTTTTTTAAAAAAAATATTATTTTATATAACTATAGGAATAATTATTTAAATGGTAACGATAATTTTAAATAATTTTTAGATTAAATATTACCTAATATAAACACTTTAAAAAGCTTTTAATTTGATTTTACGTAATAATATCTATATAAATTTCATTATAAGATAAATATTTTTATTATAAAAGTTAATCAAATGTTAATTTAAAAAGTATTGATAATCTATTTAGCCTATGTTAAAATATGAGTTAATTAGAAAGCTTAGATATAGGTTTTGGATGTATTTATGCTTATTATTAAAATTAGATGGCAATTTAAAATAGCATTCAAATTTAAAAATAAAATTTAAATAATCAAATGAATAAAAATATAGGTATATAAAGCTTAGCAATTAATTAAAATATGTAGGACTTAAAAGACTTTTAATTATTAGAAAATTTCTTTAAAGTATTTTAATATAAACCAAATTTAAGATTTATAAAACTTGATTTATAGTATAATAAAAATATTTAAATTTATTTCGTTAAGTTTATTAAAATTAAAATAGAAAAAATAGTCTAAATTCTAAATATTTGGATTTATGTATTCCGCATTTATAAAGTTTAAAAAGATTAAATTAAATAGTAATAAATTTAAAGGAAAATTAGCTTTCAATAGAATTTTTAAATTGTCTTTTCAAAGGTTTAAGCTAATGTAAATTATTGAAAATGATTAATATTAATTTGAGTAGTTGCGGAATTAAAAATTAGCATATTGATTAATTTAATTTACTTGAAAAAGATTAATTAGAAGATTTAAAACTTAATTTAAAGTAATATTATTATTATAAAAAAACATAAATATTATCTAATTTTTTTTAATTTATTTAGTTATAATTCTATTACATTTAACGAAGAGGAAAGTTTGAGCACAATGTTGTTAAAATGCTAAAACTTAAAAAACTTAAATTTATAATTAGTGTATTATATATTTTTATGTATTTTATTTTATTTTATTTTTTAAATATTAGGAGTAATGATATTTCAAGTAATGGATTACTAAAATTGATCAAATCATTTTAAAATATGAAAAATTTAGCATAATTAAATTTAAATATAAGGTTTAATATAATATGCATTATATATTTTTATTTATTTAAATTTTTAAGTGATAATCCTATTTAATATTAAGCAATGGAATAATTATAAAATTATATTTGCAATTTAGACAATAATTTAAATTAAATTGATATTATTTTCGAAGAGTAAATATACTATTATTTACTATTTAATTATAAATAATATTTTTTTTAGATTTGGAAAAGATTAAAATAGTTTGAAAATTCGAGATTTTATTTTATAAAACTCTAAAATTCCAAAAATAGATATTATATTTTAATTAACATAACATAATTGATTATATAAAAATATTTAAAAGAGTGAAAAAAAATAAAAATATATAACCTTTATATTATAGTTTAAAATCATATAAAAAAAAATCAGAACTTAATATAGTAACTACAGTTTTATAACTTTATTTTTTAACTTGAAAAAATATTTATAATAATAATTAAACTATATTTATTTATTTTTTGCAATTTATTTTGCTAATCATTTATTATTATATATACATTGTTTTCTATATATAATAATAATATTCAAATTAATAATCTTAATAAAATAAATTTAACATTAAGAAATACTTATATTTAATTTCAGAATTTAAAAGACAATATATTAAAAAGATATATTATAAAAAAATTTAATTAATTATTTTTATTATATATACTATCAGCGAGATATATTAAATTAAAACAAAATTAAAATTAAATAAATAGAAAAAATGGAAGAAAAAAAGTAAACAAAAATGGCTTGGGCAGAAAGTCTTTCCAAAAAGCTGGCATATATATTAAGACATGGAGCTAAATCAGAAGGAATAAATATAGGTTTAGATGGATTTGTAGATATAGAAGAGTTATTAAGTCATAATAAATTTAAAAATATTACATTTAAATAAATTCAATACGTTGTAGAAAATAATGATAAAAAACGTTTTGAGTTAATTAAAAAATAAGAAGATAATAAATATTATATTAGAGCTTCTCAAGGACATTCAATTAAAGATATAAATGATGAGTAATTATTACAAATTTTAAGCTTAGAAGATGCGAAAAAGTTAGATGTAGTCGTCCATGGAACTTATTAATAACATATTAAACCCATTTTGGAATAAGGGCTCAGTATAATGGGTAGAAATCATATCCATTTTGCAATTGGATACACATCAGATAAAGTTATATCTGGAATGAGGAAAACCTGTGATATTTTTATTGAAATCGATGTTATAAAAGCTATTAATGATGGTATATAGTTTTTTGTTTCTAAAAATAATGTTATTTTAAGTAGCGGAAAAAATGGAATTTTAGAAAGCAAATATTTCAAAATTGTTAAAAATAATAAAAATGAAATTATATTTCAAAATAATTGAAATATTCATTATTGCTTTTAAAAGTAATCAAGTTTTGATTTATATTGTTATATATTTATTAATATTAATTTATATATTTTTATAAAATACTCTTTTATGTAAAAAAAAATATATACTTACTTCTTAATGAAGAAAATAGATAATTTTCTAATTTTTATTTATAGAATCTTTATCTTTTTTTTTTTTTTTTTGGGAAAATAACTTTAAATCTTTTATAAAAAAAATATAAAATAATGAATTAAATATAAATTATTTTTAAAAACAAAATTAAAGCTATAATATAATATATTTATTATAAAAAAAGGGAAGGAGAATATAAATAACTTATATTATTTGTGTCCATATTTATTATAATATAGATAAATATAAATATAGAAAATAATTAGTATTTAAATTAATTAAATTTTCATTTGTTTTTTAAATGCAAATATTAATTTAATAAAAATATATGATAATTAAAAATAAATATTAAATATAATTTATAAAATTAATACACGTAATAATTATATATATTTAAGATTACATTATTTTTGAAATAAATATCTTAAAATAATAATGTGAAGGAAAATTTTTTTTTTTTTTTTATGTTGAAAAGTCAGATTATTAATCAATTTAAAGGAAAGTAATATTAATATTAATATTATTAATATTTTTAATCCGATAAATTATTTTATTATTAAATAAAGTCAAAATTATCTGGAATTATTTAATCATCTAGACTAATAGTATTTGTGTTATCTAATGATGAGTTACTTTTTTCAAATTTAATAATATCTGAAAAAGAATTTATTTCAATACATTTATTATTTTTATTGCTTTTTTTTATTAATATTTAATTTTCTGGAAAAATACTATTCCATAAAGAATACACGTCTACTAAATTTTAATTTCTACTGAATTAATATATTAACAAAGATATTGTTTATTTCCAAACTTGTGTTTGCCATGGATTAGAATATTTTTCATAATATGATATATCTGTGCATATATTTTTGATAAGGATTTTTTAAAAATCGTATAATCTTTAATTTATTTCGATTTCAAGAATAAAACCTTTTAATAATTACATATATTTTGGGCACTTCAAATAAGAATACTTTTTTAAAATTTATTAATTTGATATATTTAAATCTATTTATTAACAATATGATTTTAAAAAGTAATTACATATAGCATTTTGAAATTTATAATTTAATTATCCTCTGTCTTTTTTTATTATATCTAAAATTATAAATAGATTTTTTTAAATAGTTTATTTGTAGATTTCTAAAGACATTAAATATATTTTTGTATTTTATTTTAATTTAATAAATATATTTACATAATTTTAAATTAGTTTTATTAACTAAATTATAATATTTTTTGACAATTATTATGTGATTTAAAGATTAAATTAACTTATTCTAAAAAAACGTTCGATATAACTTAAATAAAACAAAACAAAAAAAACTAAGGAGATTGATCCAAATAAAAAAAAAGAAATAGAAAAAAAAATCTAAGAAAATAAATAAACTTAAATAATTAATTATAAATAAAAATAAAATTAAAATTAAAATTAAAAATATTCTCATCTCTATTTTTTAAAAAATATAAATTTATTATAATATTTTTTTTTTCTTCTATATAAAATTAAAATTTTTTACTTTTAATATTGATAAGATTACTTTATATTAAAACAAAAATATTTGTTAAAAAGTATAAAATGATAACGTGAATTTATATTTTTGATTGAATAATTAATAAATTTATAAATTAACATTACAATATATTATAATATATATATTTTTTATTTAAAATAAAATCAAATATTAAGATTTTTTTTTATATATTTCTATAAAAATATACTTAAATAAATATTTTAAAAAACAAATTATTAATATTTTAAAATAAATAAAAAAAAAAACTTAATTTTATTATATCTTAATTTAAAATAAAATATTTACTTATTTGTAATATTTTTAACTTTAATTTATATGAAAATATTAAAAAAATAATTTTTTATCTTAAAATATCATTTATATGTAAATTCTAATTAATATATAATAATAATTAAAAATATATATATTTTTTTTAATTTATATCATTGAAACCTTTTTTATTTAATTTTCATATTTCATATACTCTATAACATCCTTAATTCAATCCACAATCGATAAATAGTTAGTTAAATTCATTATTTTAATCAACAATAAATCTAATAACGCTTAATTAAACATCCATTTCAAATTAATTAGTAAGAAAATATAATAAATTACTTACACATTATTTTGAAAAATCATCGTCTTCTTTTTTTAAAAAAATAATATCATAAACATAGATTACATTTCCAAATCTCCAATCTGAAATTTCATAGAATGTACAAAAAAATCCAATCAAATTTCCTAAGTAAAAAATGCAAAAGATATTTCCTAAGCTTTGATTTTCGGTTAAATAGTTAAGACTACTTTACAATTTATCTAAATCTAAGCTTTATTTATTTTCTTTGTTCATTAAACTGATAGAATCTTTACTTTTAATACAATTTAAAAATTGATTTGTATAGTTTTAATTAAATATTTTTATCTAAAAGTTTTCGTATTTAACAAAAGAATTATTGTTTTTATCAAAATATAAATCTTTTTCGATAAATATTTCATTTGTATCAAACATTCCTAATTACTTATATACTTATATCGCTTTAAAGTTATGAACTTCAACATAAAGCCTTAAAGGCATATTCCTTTATTATTATTTACCCATCTCTACTATTTATTTGAATATATTTTTAAATATAGATTGCTTTCGTGCTTTTTTTACAACATAAGCACTTTAGAACCACCAAACATTTGTATTTCTATATATATTATAAGAATCTGTTATTAAAATTGAAGAAATTAGTTCACCTTAATCATTTTCACCCATTGTTATAAAACCTAATTTCGGATTATTTTAGATGTATTTTATTGCTTATGTTACTAAATCTATATTTAATTCTTTTTATTCTGTTTCTAAGGCCATGTTATATTAAAATTGTGCCATTATTTCTTCTTCATTATGTTTTAATCGCCTATATATAACATTTGTTTACTTTATAGTTTCTTCTATTTTATCTTGAGATATATTTTAACAAATCATACTTATTTTTTTAGAATCTTTTTCTAAAAGATACTTTTTAAAAAAATTAGATATAATCTAATATATTTTATTTATTTAATAATAGTAATAGTTATTTATATAAATTTATAAATATTTTAAGATATTATATCATTTTTAAAAACTAATTTCTTCTTCATATGAAAGAATAAAAATGTGCAAATATTTCTAAATTAAAATGTAGAAAAATGTGAATTGATTAAACAATTATATCCTTTATAAATTAATTAATCATTTTATTATGAAAGACTTAAAATTCAAATATTAAATTTAAAAATACATTAAAATGTAAAAAATTCAATTTGTAAAAAGAATATTTAAATATATTCTTTTTTGATTTTTATAAATATATATATTATTTATCTATATGTTAATAAATTTTGAGTATTTATAATATAATGTATTTTTTACCTTATTATACAATAATATGAATATAATAGTTATTTTATTATTAAAATAAAATTGAAATATTTTTCCTTTAAATAGATAAAAATAAATATAATATAAAAATGTATATATATAAGGTCAAATTTAATTTTTTTTTTTTTTTATATTAAATAAAATTTGTAATTTATATAGTTAATAGGATGTATTAATTATTTTTATATTAATTCAAAATATTTTAATTTTTTATTTTATTATTATTAAATTTATTATAAATTAACATTAAAAAAAAAGTATTTTTCAAGTTAATATAAAATATAAAATATAATTTTTTTTTAAAAAAAAAAAATCTAAAAAAATAATATCTAAATAATTAATATTATTTTTTAAAGACCAAAATTATAAAATAATACATAAATAATGTAAAAAGGAAAAATAAAAACTCGTAAAAGAAAATTAATAAAAAAAAAAAATTTATTATAAATAATAAAAAATATAAAAAAAATTCAAAAAATAATTCAAAAAAATTCAAAATGGCAATTTCATTTGAATTTTCACTTGCACTAATATTCGTATCTTGCGGACTTGGGTTAATTTGGTCATTATTCAATTTGTTATAAGTAAGAAAAGTTGACTTAAATAGTTAAGAAGAAGAACGAAATGAAAGGTTAAACACTACTGAAGGTAAAGATAAAATAAATAATTTACTAGACATAGGATCAAAGATTTCTAATGGAGCAAAAGCTTTCTTGTATGCTGAATATTAATATTGTGCTATAGTACTTATAATTATGGCTATTATCCTTTATTTTGCAGTAGATAGTACTTCTCGTGATAAATGGAGACCTTTTTCAGCTATATCTTTCTTAATTGGTGCCACAACATCAATAGGATGTGGATACGCAGCAATGATGATTGCTGTGTCAGCAAATTATAGAACTTCTTTTTCTGCATAAAAAGGATTAGCTGAGGCTTATAAAATAGCACTCGCTGCAGGTGTATCTATGGGATTTTTCATTGTTTCAGGAGCTTTATTTACTTTGACATTATTGATTGTTATTTATAAATATATTTATTTGGGAAAAGAAAAAAATTTCATTTATAACTCATTAGATGAAAAAAGTAACAAGATTGGTGATTTATTTGAATTTGTTGCTGGTTATGGCCTTGGTGGATCTACTGTTGGACTTTTCGGCAGAGTTGGTGGCGGTATTTATACTAAAGCTGCAGATGTTGGTGCTGATTTAGTAGGAAAAGTTGAATAAGATTTACCTGAAGATTCTCCTAGAAATCCTGCTACTATTGCCGATAATGTAGGTGATAATGTAGGTGATGTTGCAGGTATGGGTGCTGATTTATTCGGTTCTTTTGCTGAGTCAACTTGTGCTGCTTTAGTTATATCTGGAAAATCAATGATTGATAGTGATAGATAATTCCATTTAGACAATATGATGTTTCCTTTGATGATTTCAGCTTTTGGTATTCTATGTTGTATTATTGTTTCTGCTTATGGTGTTTACATAAATAGAGTAACTGAAGAAAGTGAAATAGAAAGTTCTTTAAAAAATTAACTTGTTCTTTCTACAGTCTTACTTACTCCAGTAATTATTGGTATTGCTTATATGAATCTTCCTAAAGAATTCACAATTCAAATCCGTCTTGATCAGGAAATTCTTGTATTTAATAAAAGACCTTATCATGGTTTCATTTGTGTCCTTGTTGGTTTATGGGCTGGTTTGGCTATTGGTTATATTACTGAATATATGACCTCCCATTCTTATAGTCCTGTTAGAGAAGTCGCTGCTTCTTGCAGAACTGGTGCTGCTACTAATATTATTTATGGTTTAGCTTTAGGTTATAACTCTACTATTATACCTATCTTAGCTATTGCTGTTTCTGCTTACGTTTCTATTAAATTGTTGGGTTTTTATGGAGTCGCTCTTGCTGCTCTTGGTATGCTTTCGAATCTACCTATTGGATTAGCTATTGATGGCTACGGACCTATTTCTGATAATGCTGGTGGTATTGCTGAAATGGCTGAATTAGGCGAACATATTAGATAAAGAACTGATGCTTTGGATGCTGCTGGTAATACTACTGCTGCTATTGGTAAAGGTTTTGCTATTGGATCTGCTGCACTTGTATCTTTAAGTTTATATGGAGGGTTCATTACTAATGCTTCTTCTTATTCTAATGGACCAATTGTACCTGATATTACTCAACCATTGGTATTTGCTTCTCTTATTATCGGAGCTATGTTGCCTTATGCCTTTTCTGCTTTCACAATGAAATCTGTAGGAAAGGCTGCCTTAGAAATGGTAGAAGAAATCAGAAGATAAATTAGAGAAGATAGAGGTATTATTACTGGTGAATCTGAACCTGATTATTAAAAATGTATTATGATTTCTACTAACGCTTCTCTTAAAGAAATGATTCTTCCTGCTTTATTGGTCATTATTTCACCACTTGCGGTAAAAAAAAAAAAAAAAAATTATATATTTTTTTTATTTTTAGACTGGTCTCTTATTTGGACCTTTGGGTGTAGCTGGTTTATTACCTGGAGCTCTTGTTTCTGGGGTTCAAATGGCTATTTCAGCTTCTAATACTGGTGGTGCTTGGGATAATGCCAAAAAATATATTGAAGGTGGAAATTTAGTTGATGATAATGGTGAAATAAAAAAAAAAGGTTCTGATGAGCATAAAGCTGCTGTTATTGGTGATACTGTTGGTGATCCATTGAAAGATACTTCTGGTCCTGCTCTTAATATTTTAGTTAAACTTATGGCTATTATTTCTTTAGTTTTCGCTAACTTTTTCTGTAAAACTGGTTTTTTAAATAAACCTTTCAATGATTGAGAGTTTATTTAAAAATTTGACAAAATAAATTTTTATTTTTATAAGTATATATTATTTTTATTTTTGAGAAATTTCAAATTTTTTATTTTTATAAAATGGTTAATAAGATTTTTTTTAAATAAATAAAATATGATTTTAAAAATAAAAACATATGATAGGCATTGAAAAATTAGTATAAAATAGCTTATTTTATATTAAAATAATAATTAGGTACTAAAAAACAAATAAAAAAATAAAGTTTTACACATAAAAATATAATGTTCATAAAATCGTTTTAAATGTAAATAAAATTCTGAAAATATATAAAACTTAATAAAATAAGAAATATAAAAATAAAATTCTTAATTATGATTGTAGTTTCATAACAAACAATAAAGAATTTAAAATTTATCGATGAATATCAATATTAAATTTTCTTAAATAAAACAAAAACGAGTTAAATTTCAAGCAAAATTTAAAATTATACAAAAGAATATGAAATTATTATTTGAACAATTAAATTATTTTAGAATTAATAAAATAAAAATGATGAATATAACTATTTCAGTGTTTCATATTTATAAATTATTCAAAAAATGATAATTTTTAAAATTTAGAGTAAGGGTAAGTATAAAGTCTTTTATTTTAATTTGATTTTTTTGTATTTAAATAGGATTTTACATTTTTATATTATTTTTGAAGTGGGAATAAAGTTGTGATATTAAAAAAGCAAATCCAATATTTTTTTTACTTTTTTTGAAGGGAAGCATACATTAAAAATGTTGAACTGAAAAATAATCTTTTATGCTAGGAATTCAATATTTAAAGAAAATAAAAATAATGCTTAAAAATATAGTTGAAAAAAGTAAATATAAATTTAAATATTGTTATTTTTTCATTTTATATTGATGAAGGTAATAATACAAATAACTATATATCACATTATAAAATTGAATAAGTTAATTTAGAATTAGATTTTATAAGCATAATAACTATAGAGAAAAAATTCTGCAAAAATTGAAAATAAAAAAAAGTGTTTAATTATCTATGATATCGGAAAAAGATAATGAAGAAGTTAAATCATGATAATAATATAATTTAGAAAATAAAAAAATAAAATTAGTCGTGAATATTTATAAAAAGTAAAACAAAAAAATGTTTGATGATAATAATAAAAAATCTATAAATCAAAATACAAATAAAATAATAGTTATATATGTTATTTCTTTTTAATTAAAGAATGCATTATTTATAAAATTTGAATAATATTTTTTTAAAATTAATATTTATTTAATAAGATAATAAGGTTTTTTTTTATTTTGGAATGATTGAAAAATATTTCTTGTTATATTGTTTTTTTATTTTATTTTATTTTTTAAATTCAATTAAAAATGAATAGAAAAGACATATATTTATTTTTTCTCACATTTTTAATATTGCTTATAAAGTTTTTTTATAAAATTACAAAAAAAATATATAAAAAAAAAAAGAAATAATATTATAAATCTTATTTTATATAAATTATTATACTAAAATAATTATTATATATAATTACTTTATTGAAATAAAAAATTTATAATTATAACGAGTTCCAAGTAATTTTTTTTTATTCATCTACTATTATTATATAAAAAATAATTATATTTTAAAATGTTTTAATACATTATATAATAATTATTTTTTAAAAAAATATAAAGGTTTAACGATATAATTTGAATAAAATGAAAAATTAAAAACTAATTATATAAAATAATATACAATAAAAATACAAAACAAACCTAAATTTTTACTATACGAGAGCAATTAACGATATAATAAATAATTAATATTCGTATAACGTAACAAAATATAAAGAACTTCTTTTTTAAATAGATGAAAGCGAATATTTTAAGCGATTTTATTTTTAATATGAATAATAACAAAAATTTTAGCAATTATTATATATTTATTAAGCATTTTAGAATAATTGGTATTAAGAAACTCCGATATTTTATAAAAAAGGTGCATAATATATAATCCAAAGACGAAATATAAAAATAAAATAAATAAAAGAGAAAAAATTATAATTTAAAGACTCTTTTTTCAATGAATAGAAAGAATATAAAAATATGAATATTTTAGAAAAAATAAACTTTGAGAGTAATGATTACTAAATAAATTTTCATAATACATTTTTAAATTAAAATTAATTTTTTTATATGAAAAATTAATAAGATGATATATATTAATTAAATAATTATGAAAATGAATAAAGTGAAGAGTCTTATTACAGTTATTCAGAATAAGAAAATGATATTAAATAATAGATTAGTTTTAATAGTTCTACTTTTGATATTTATAATCCATCATTTTCAAATGAAAAGCCTTGTATAGATGATTAGAATTAATATTAATTCAAATTTTTAAATGAGGATGAAATTTCTAAATAGTATGTTATAGAGGAAAAGAAAAATAAAGATGATTTTAATTCAAAATAATTAGAAAGTTTTCTGTTTTTTTAATAAAATTTTAATTAGAATAAAAGATATAACTAAATAATAAATAATTACTAATAAAAATTGAAAATATCTAATTAATCTTTAATTAATTCAAATACAATAAATAATTATAGTACTTAAATTGCTTAAAATAATATTAATAATTTGATTGAAGAACCGAAAAATTAAGAAAATAGCAATAATAATATATTATTAAGTAAGTAGTAAATATTTTTGAAAAAAATATAAAATAAAACATTTAAGTTAATTCAAAATAAAATGCAGAGTAACTAAAATTAGAAAGAAAATTTAATCGATAATTATAAAACAGTTTAAAGAAATGAAAATAATATAAATAATTAAAATTCGTAAAACTATAAAAGAATAAATAATTTGATAAAACCTTATTTAAATGAAATTAATTTTTTATCTAATTAAAAATTTAAATCTGTAAAAAATATAAATAAAGAAGATTTGTAGTAATTCTCTTCTTAAAAGAAGTATAATTTTAATAGTTAAAATAAATAATTTCATTAATATTTAATAAAATCTGATTATTAAAACCATATTAAAAATGTCATTTAAAAATAAACTACTAACTAATCAAACTAATCATAAGAAGTGTTTAGAAAAAATCTATCAGAAAAAAAAAATCAAAGATAAAAACAAAAAATATAAACTTAATTATAGTTTTCCTAAACTCTTAATTTATTGACAAATATAGATTTATACAATCATATTAAAAATAAAAAAAAAACAAAAAAAATCTTTACTAATCTTAAACAAATTTTCATTTATAAGTCAATCATAATAAAAGTAAAAAATTACATATTTTTTTTTAATTTATTTATTTAATTAAATAGATAATATTTCATGTTAATAACATAAAATATAGTTAAATAATAAAAAATATGACTTTTAAAATATAAATTATGAAAATTAATAAGCTAGTTAAAATGGTTCTAAGAAAAAAACATTACCTGATTAAAAAGATATGTTAAAAATTTAATATTTAAAAAAATTTTAGAATAATCAGGATAAATTAATATCAAATAAATTAAATTCTTAATCATAAAAATTAAATGGAAATTTTATCTTATAAAAAATTTTCAAGAATAATATTAATAATTCGTAAAATAAATTAATATAAATTTTAAAAAAAAACTAAAATTGAAATTTTTTTATATAATGTAAGTTATATAACTATTAAATATTTTTTTGTTATTATTTAATTTTTAAATATACTAATATATAATATTGAGTTAAATTAATTTTAATTAATTATAATTTATTTCTTATTAATATTTAAATATCTTGAATAAAGAATGTCAATTTTTATAAAATTAATTATATATATTTAATTTTCATATTTAACATTAATTTATTTACTTTTTTTTTATGTTAATAAGCTTATTATTAAAATATTTTTTTTTATTTAAATTAATTAATAAAATAAAATTATTTATTAAAATTAAAATTTATTTTAAACTTAATATTATAGAAATAATATATACCAAATTAAAAAAATTAAGATTAAATAAAAATAATTATTAATTTACTTTAAAAATAAAATATAAATATTTAAAATTAATGATATTTTATTTAATGGCTAAATAACATAATAAAAAATAGCAATAAATAAAAAAAAAATACAAACAAACAAAAAATATCAATAAAATATATTTTTAAATTATCTTAAAAATCATTAAGTGAATTTTTTATAATTATCTGCATTTCTACCCAAAATATTGTCAACAGGTCCAAGTAATCGTTTAAAAGCTTATCTTTCTAAACTAGCTAATTTAACATCAGTTATACATTTAATACTAGCTTATCTTGGGCAATTTTTAAGTAAAGCTAATTCTCCAAAGTAATCACCAGGTTTATAATCTTTAACAGGAGTTTCGACTCCATTAACATTTTTGAAAGCTTGAAGTTATCCTTCCTCGACCATAAAGAAATCATCTCCATTATCGCCTTCTTTAATCACATAAGAATGAGATTTGAAAGTAGTGGATTTGATAGCATCAGCAATTTTGGATCTTTCATATTAATCCATATCTTTGAGTAATTCAACAGATTAAAGGAAATTTTCATACATTTCCCTTTTCTTCGCAGCTGCATCTTTTACAATATTATTAAATGTATCTCTATCTAAAGAATATAATACTGAATCAGTTTTAGAAATAATAGAAGCTGCCCTTGGAGTATTGTAAAGAAGGGCTAATTCTCCAAATGATTCGGAAGGTTAATAAGTTTTCAAATATGTAGGAGCATCACCTTTCTTGAAGATTTTAAAACAATCCAATTCTCCTTCATCAACAAAATATAAAACATCACCATCATCTCCTTATTATATTACTGTTTATCCTGCTTTAAAACGTTTCTCTTCCATTGCATCGATTACTATTTTTCGCTAGTTCTCGTCTAATGCAGAAAACATAAAAGCTTGTTGTAATCTTTAGGTTATTTTTTGGGTTTACTCTGGTCGCTTCTGTATTATTTTTGGTTTAAATGGTTTCTTCGGATTAAATTGTCCAAATACTTCCGCAGATACTGATGAACGACTTGATGGAGTCTTACCTGTTTGTGATTTTCTTTTAATTATTTCGTCACATAAATCGTCATCTTCTTCTTCGCTGGAAGGGTGGTCTTCGTGTTTGTGGGATTTTTTGTCCATTTATTGTTTTTTTATATATTATTTTTTTTTTTTAATTTTTTTATTTTCTTATTTCTTTTTTAGGTAATTTTTTTTTTTTTTCTTTTAATAGTATTATTTAATAAAATATAATTATTAATTATTGTTTTTTTATTGTTATTATTTTTATTTTATTTGTATTTGCGTATTATATAGAAGATTTTTATTGTTTTATTATATTTTTATATTAATAGATTTTTTTAAAATAAACAAAATTGAATATAAATATATAATATATTTGTCTGTTCCAGAAAAATAAGTATTATAATTATTTAGGAATATATATCACATTATTAAATTATATTTAAATTAAAATAAATTATTTTTGTTAATAATTATTATATAAAATAAATATTTTATATTATTATTAATAAAGCTTTCAATATATAATATATTTTTATATTCTTATATTATTAATATTTATACTATGTATCTTTATAAATATTAATTTAAAAATATATAAATAAATAAATTATTAATTAAATGTAATTATATTAATTATGTTTCTTATAATTTTGGTTTTTTGCTTTTAAGTATTTTTTTTTTATTTAAAATTGTTAATTGAATTTATAATATGTAAATATTTATATAATATTATTTTAAAAATAAACAATATAAATTTATATGCGCATATATAAAATTATGAAGAATATATAATTATAAAATTAAAAAAAAAACAAATTAAAATAATAAAAATAAATATTACATTAAAACTAAAACCAATTAAATTTATATTATATAACAACAATAATTTGATGTATTTTATTTAAAACAAATGCATTAAATTTCTGATATTATAATTAATAGTAATTATACTTAACATTATTTCTTTTTTTTTAATTTTTTCTTCTTCCCAAGGAAAGTTAAATCCTGTTGGAATAATCCTAAATTAAATTACTATTAGTTTCCACTCCAAAATACCAGTTCACATCCATTATTAAAATGAATTAACGTGGACTTCACTTCAGCAGGGGAGTAGGATAACTTGTTATATTGCAATCAACTTAATATTTTGTAGGATATGGCTTTTATTAATATTAAGAATTAGAATATATTAGTTTTTGATAATTATACAAACATTTTTTACTAAACTGCTATATTATTAAAATTTTTTTTTGACTAAAATATATTTTATTATTATTATTTAAATGGCAGAAACATAATAATTTTAATAATATATTATTATGCATTTGTATTTTTTATTCTTTATTAATATATTATTTTAATTTTTTATTTAAATCAAGTATTTTGTTTTTCTTTTTAATTTTTTATTAATAATATTTATAAATATTAAAAAACTGTCTTTAATGTTATTGCTTTTATATAAATAAAGCTTTATTATATTAGTTTATTTCGAAGACTTAAAGATAAATAATAATTTATAAATGTTATACGAATAACTCAAATAATGATTTTTTATTTTTATATGTAAAAACATTTAATAGTTTAGCTTCTTTATCTTCTTCATTAATAATTATTTTTAATAGGATTTTAATTTTTATGTCGATCGAATTAAAGAAATTACTATTCTTTCTGCTAAGTAATCGTTTAAATAGTAACTTCGTTTTATTTTTATACATTTTCATTCTAATTTTTCAATTTAAATTCAGAATTTTCAATTAAACCAAAATTAATGTTTTTTTTAGGGGTAAAAATATTTTAATTATTATTGCTTTAAATAAATTAAAAAGTAGAAACATTTTGGCTTTATACTTAAGGAACATCCGCCTTATTTTCAACTATTTAATAAGATAGTAAACTTTATTCAGAAATTTAATTGTGAGAAAGGCTTGTTTTAGTTATATTTTTATTAAAACTATTCAAAACTATTTTCTCATTTTTATTTGGTATAAAATTCATACTGCTTAAATTGTTATAAATTATTTCATTTTAAAATTTATCATTTATTTATTTATTTTATTTTAATTATGTGTTTTGTTAATTTTCTTATTAAAAAGCAAATTAACATTATTTATTCTTATAGTGATCGTATTAATTTATATTATTTTTTGTATAATTTTATTTAGTACCTATTTATTAATAAGTGTTTTTTTGAGATTTTTAAAATACTTGTTTTTATCCTTAATATTTATTTTCCTCATGTATTTCTTCTCCTTAGATTTTCTATTATTCAGTTTATTCCAAATTATTATTTAAAGTAAAGTTTTCTGGATAATTACCTTAATATATTGTAGAACTTCTATTTTTTTATTTTTAAAAAAATTCCTTTTCTTTTTCACAGTAAGGAGAATTAAACTTGGTATCATTATAAATGTTCTTATTTACTACAAAATCATTTATAAAATTATTTTATATAAAAGAGTTTTTTTTATTGGAAATTTGTTATATTTAAAAATTTTTTGAAATACTATTTATTTTCTATTAAGGAGAATGCTGCTGAATTTAAATAACTTATTTTTGTTCATCACGTAATCTTTATTCTAAAATTTTGAAATCTTTATATTTTTCTAAAATAATTTAAGGATCAAATGTAATTAAATTAAACTCTTTATAATTGCTTTTAATTAAATCAATATTATCTAATAATTAGAAACTAGAAAATCTTTAATTTTCATCCATTGAGACCATTTTGGCAATAATAAAAGCTAAATTCGTAGAAAATTTTCTTTATACTAATTACAAAGAGTTCATAATTTTAATTTTATCCATATTAAAATAAGTAAAATCATAAAATTTTCTAATATCAACGACTTAACACATTTATAATGCAACTATTCCTAAAGAAAAAATATCACTTTTTTAAATATCCCAATTTACTTTTTTATTAGATCTGTTTTTTAATTAATAAAATTATTGAAGAGATAAATAACAATATTCATTTTGATTTAAAATTTATTTTGTAAACGCATTTTCTTCATTATTCATAAATTTTGAATCTGCAAGTATATAGTTTTCATATTTATATTATTCTCTTTAATCTATTATTATTGTATTTGATCTTATATATTCATGTGTTTAATTATTCTTTTCTAAAAATATTAAGGTTTTACTTATTTATTCAAGCATTCTTAATATTTGATTTTCTGTAAATTATTAATTTTCTTTTAATATTGCATCTTCTATTGTTTTACTATGATATTCATAAAGAATATATATTTTGTAATTCTAATTAAAAATTTCTTTTTATAAAACATAATGAACTTTTAATAATTTAATTAGATTTGGAAACGTTTATTATTATCTTTATATTATTTAGGTTTTAATATTTTCAAATTAAACTTAAGTATTTATTAATCTTGTTTTCAATAAGAAAAAAGTAATTTATTTGGAATCTTTGCCACATAATAATTAGGATTCGCCATATAGATCGTTATTTATATTTCTTGATAACAAAAAATAATTATAAATGTCAAACTATTAAATTTGAAGTTCTTATTCTCCTTAATTACATGAAATTATATTATTACCCATTAAAATTTTATATTAAATTTATTATAGACTTATATAAAAATAATATAATTTATTAATTTATAATAAAAAACATATAAATAATATTATATTATTTCTATTTTTAAAACTAAATATATAGTATGTTTACAAATTCTTTTAATTTTAATTATATCAACTATGTGATTTATTTCATATATAAATTTTATTTTTATTTATTAAAATAAAATTATATAAATATTATTAGTATTTTATTTAATAAAAAAAATTAATTTTATATTATAGAAAATTATTTTAAAATATTAATACAATAATTAAATATAAAACAGTTATTATATTTATATAATAATCATTCTCCTTATAAATAGAAAACCCAAGGAGGATAATCGAATTTTTCTAATAAAAAATAAATATATAATATTATAAAATGTATACCTGCTTATATAGTTAGTCTCCCATTTGAAGAATTTCCAGCAACAGGTTTATATTAAATAGCGAAATTAATGTTTTTTTTAGCCTAAAAAGTAAAAAAATATAAAAATATTAAGAAAAAAAAAATACATCAATTTTAACAGGATTCTTAACATTTAAAACGAAGCTGGTATTATCTATTCTAATAGTAAATTCACAAGGTTCAAAGAAAGGATTTTTAAATTCAATAGGAGGAGGCTTCGGTCCTGATATTTTGAAAGGGCCCTTAGGTTAAGGAGCAGATGATAATCCGTGTAACATGCAAGTATATTCTCCCCCTTCCGGGCTATTAATAATAAGAATAGCTGTGCTTTCTCCCAAAACAGAAGGTTCATATTTAATATTTACACTTAACTCATTTCCATCTGTACTATCAGACGGAGGAGCAATTATGGTAGGTTATTATTATTCTATATAAAAATCTACTTGGATAGGAGGTTACTTAGCTTTGGGGTCTACAGGAGCAACTCGACCTAATCTATCAATTCTGCAAGTATAAGTTGTTTACTTTTTACAATAATTTATAAATTTAAATGATTAAACAGTATCAAAGCCTAAATAAGTTTTCATCGTAAGACTTCTAGGGATAGTGGAAAGAGGAACTCCTTTTAAAATTAATTAATATACTGATTAACCTAATTCATGTGAGTTTAGTATGACTTTTGATTATTCTTCTTTTACTAATAATGGTCTGAATATTATTTCAAAACCGAATTCCTTTATTTTTTTTCATTATGTTTTTATAAAAAAAAAAAAAAAAATTATTACTGAATTTGGTGGTATTTTAAATGAAGTAGGATTTATAGTTATATTATCATTATCTGATGTAAACATTTCTTTTGTTATTTAGACTGGTATATTTAATGGATTTATTATTGTTATTAATTTAATTGAAGTTTCTCTTATAAATGCTGACATTTCGATTTTTTCCATTATATCGGCAGGTTATATATTAAGATTCTATTATTTATTTTATTTTATTATATTATATTTTTATAAAATAATATATTATATTTTACTATTTTGAAATGAATATATTCAAAAGTTTCTGTATTTTTGAAATAAACAGTAAGGTTTGTTGATAATTATTTTAAACAAAAGAAATTCATTTTATATTCTTTTGTAGTTTCGCCAGGTACATCAATAACATTGGCTCCAGAAATAAATATAGAGGAATCTTAATTATCCAAAACCCAATTAACCGAAAACCTTTGGGTTTTTTTAAGCCAATTCCTGATAGGAATAATTTACATATAAGAATGCTTTGCTTTAGTAACTATATCGAAAGTTTATAAAGGATTAGGAAGCAGTGCTTATCCATAAAGATTATATAAAATCGCATTTCCATCAGGTAAAGGAAAGAATAAAGTAGCTTCATGTTGAATATCTTTAATTTAAGGTATTTCATTATTCGCGGTCATTGTAAGAGGATTATAAGTTATTTCATATTCTGATGTACCATTTGGAGGAATTTCCAGTATTTCTTTTCCTGTAAAATATCCCTTTATATTCGGTTTGTTGCAATTTATAGAAACTTTAATCCTGCATTGTTCGGAGATGGGATTTTTAACTAAAACTTTCTATTTGGTAGTAGTTCGGACTAATGTAGAAAATTTCAAGTCTTAAATTTGCTCTTTTGGTTAGGGAATACATTTTCCTAATAAGTTAATGTATAAAGGGTTAGAACCTTCTATATTGCATTTAACTTTACTGAAATGAATATCATTATCTATTAGATTAGGATGGAAAGTAATTGTGAAGAAAATATCCTCATGTGGAGGAAGGAAACCTTTTTCAGGAGAAATAGAAAAGTAATTTTTACAGAATTGGAAATCCCATTCAAATTTAGTTCCTATATCTCCTAAATTAGTTAATTAAATGACTTTTGTTTTAATCGAATTAATTACAACAACTCCGAATCCAATGGTATCTTCCATTAGTTTGAGTTCAACTCCATGGCATAAAGCAGTGAGATTTAAAAGTTTTTTTTTTTCTTAATTTTCAACTATTTTGTAAAAGAGCTCCTTTTTAAATTAATGCAAACGTAATTCAGGATGGAAAGTTATTTCTATGTCTTTTATTTCTCGAGGAAGTATTTAAAATTCATTACTAGGAGTTACATGTATATATGTTTTGGCCAATTCAGAAAGCTGATCTTCTACATCGAAAGTTATTGTTATTGGTTTTCTGGATTAATTTGATACTTTTACAATTTTCGAGCTTTCGTCTTTTACACGGACTACTCCAAAGTCAATATTTTAATCTTGAGAATTTTCTAGTTCAAGCTTCAAAGGAACTCCTTCTCCGAAAATTCGTACATCTATAGTATGCAAACCGTTAATATTAAAAGTGAGAGTTTCTTCGTATTTCTTGCTTTCTCTTGGAGTAAATATTATTGGGATTTTCAGTATGTTATTTTCTTTGGTTTAGAGAATTCCTTTTTTGTCTTAAAATGAATCCACTTGTAGAGGTAAAATTACTTATCCTGGAGGCAAATTAACATCTAAATAATTAGTTTTTTCGAAATTTTAAGTTTCTATAGACATTGCAGACACATCTTTATTTTTGACTTCCAAAAATGCTGTTATTGGAAGTGGTTGCCTGAAAACATATTAAGGACCGAAATCAAAAGAAAGAAAAGAAAATTCTACTCCAGGTTTTTTAGCATTGGCTTGTAATCTAAAAGTATAAGAAGGGCCTGAAGAAATATTTAAAGTAAAAGACTATTTGAAAGTAAGCTTGGTTTCGGTTAAAGGAGAGAACTTTACTTCTATTTAAAATCGCTCATTTTATTTCACTGTACCGTTTTCAGGAGTAATTTATATGAAAGGAAGATGAAGAAGCTTTTTTATTGAAAAGTCAAAGTTAAATTCTCCTGAATTCTCTATTTCGATTATTTTTGAACGTTTTTCATTCACATACATATCACCTAAGTTTATAATATGCTACATTTCAGAATCTAAAGGAGTATTTGGGTATTGCTGTAAATATACAGAGTGATGCAATATATATCCAATTCCTTTGACATTTAATGAAATTGGTCTTTATTTCCTTTTTACATTACACTAAATGTTGTAATTGAATTAGAGTTCTACTTTTGGCATAAAACATATTTCAATTGTTAATTCAGATTATGCATTTACTATGCCTTGCATAGGAAATACTTATAAAGAGTCGAAATATTCAGGTTCTCCTTTAATAGAATCTTTATAAAAAGAAAAAGGAATGGGAACAGTTTCCAAGTTTTTAATTTTTATTAATTCTTTATTCTTTCCTCCTATAAGAAGTGGACCAAAGTTGACTTTTCCAACATCGAAAAATACATTTGGCTCATTTACTGTTCCAACAATAAGGAAATTTTAGACAATTTTTTAAGATGGAATTTCAAAATACCAATAAGACTCGTGATTTCCAGTCGAATCAGGTGCATATTCGAAGATCATTTCGAATTTTTTACCGCTTAAAACTACACCTTTTTATGTTTGGCATTTAAAAAAATTATCGTTTTGGACGTTTGCACCTGCTGGTAATTTATATTCTTCAATTTTTTTCCATTCGAATTCATAACCATATGCTGTTGGGTTTACTACATAAAATTTCTTTGTATTTTTTACTTTTGTGCCTAAACTTTCGAATTCTATTATATTAAAAGATTTATCTAATTCAGGTTTTTTATCACGATAATTTGTAGGCTACAATTCGAAATGACAAATAGGTCTTTCTGTTTCTCCTTCTAATGTAATTACTAAAGGTTCAAGTTATTTATCGAGATTTTCAATAGAAATAATTAGGAATCTTTCGTTTTTATCAAACACTTCTGTAGGAGAAAATTTAACAGTAAACTATTCATCGCAAGAGGGGGATATGGTACCTTATTTAGGATTTATATAGAAAAATCCAGGATCTATAATTGGTTAATTTGTTTCTTCGTCGTATTTAATAATAGTGCATGTATAATTAAAAGGAATAAGGGATATGTTTTTTACATTGAAAATGTAATTTCGGGAAGTATACATTAATGTTGGTTTGAAGAAGATTTCTTTGCTTTAAATTTCGTATTTTGAGTAATCAGATATGCCTGATACTTTTAGAGTGATGTTTTTGTCTGTTTTTTCTATAGTTATGTTCATGGGTTCTTCAATTGGTTCTTAATACTCTATATTTGCTTCTTCTTCTTGTAAACGGGCAGGAGGTTTATCATCTTTTGGTTCATCGCCTTTTTTTTTTTTTTCAGCAGGCTTTTTTGCACCTTTTTTGCCTAAAGCTGCTAAAGCTTCTTCTTCTCTTCTTTTAGTATTAGCTTCTTCGCTTTTTTTAACGTACCAATCAAATTCTCTTTAGGTAACAAGAAGAGTTCTAGACATAGAATCATCCCAATCAATAAAAGGAATAGGAGGAAGATTTAATAAATCTTTTTAATTTTTGATTTAAAAGTCTTCGATCGATCCAACTTATTTCAAATGTTTAGTCTCTAAAATCAAAGCGAAATTCTTATGTGTAGTTGGTTTATTTCCTTTGAAATATAGTGTAATAAACTTCGAAGATTTGGCTTATAAATGACCTGTTCTTGGTACAAAGGTAAAATCTTCACAACCTTGGGTATTCCAATTGAATTTTATATGCTCTGATTTGTTGTTTTTGATAAAAAATCCGCATTTCTTTTCTTCTTATATTATGCAGTTTGAGAAATTTATTTCATCTTCTAAGTCTTCAGGAAGACCTTCTAATACTATATCTTCGTAATATCCTTCACCTTGAATCATAAATTTAGTTATTTCGTAAGGATTTAATAATGTTTGTAATTGTATTTACCATTATTTTATGCCTTATTCTTTTGGACAGAAACTTATGTTGAATGTTTTGTAAGATTTAGGAGTTAGCGTGTAACTATTTTGATCTAAAAATTTAAAGTTTTCGTTAGATATTAAATCCCATTTTACTGTGGCGGGAATTTTCCCATCATTTTTAATAATTATGGGTAATATGCAGCTTTTATCGATTCTTACTTTCGGGAACTTCAACATTGGAGTTTGATCGTTGAAATATTCTTTCGGTTTTTCCAATTTTATAGTCGGGAGTGAACCTTCGCCTTTTAAATCAAATACAAGTTTATAAGTTTTTGGATTTTATTCCCCAAATTCGACTATTGCTTCGAAAATTCCACTATATTAAGCCATTATAGTTGGCTTAAAGAAAACTTTAACATAAGTATGTTCATGGGGATGTATTTTGGCTTATTTTTATGCAATTTCAAAAGCGAAAGGTTCAGTGGATTTTTCGTTTCTTTTCCTGACCTCAAATTTGACAGAACAAGGTATTTTATGAGGATTTGAAATTTTGAATTTTTCGAAAATTCCTTCAGGATTTTAAGAGGGTATAAGTGTTCCGAAAAAAAACTGTTTTTCTTCTAAATAAAATACATTGGAATTTATCATTGAAGTGATATTTTAAGCTGCATTTATTGATGGAACGATTATTTATTCTTCGAAAATCTGTTCGAAATCTTCACAATTTATACCAGGTACACAAGATTCACCTACTAATTCATACAAAATTCCATTCGGTTAGTCTTTTGGGTCTCTTCCGCTAATTTCTATTCCTAATTTTTACTCATGGATCATTTGCCCTTGACCGAAAAATTTAAGTTCGATTATGGTAGAACTATCTGGTGGGATAGTTCCTTTGCAAGGATTTACTTAAAATTAATTTACTATTAAAAGAGTTTCTGGTATGTCATTTTTTCCTTTTTTCTTTTTTTCTTGAGCTTTTTTTTCAGGCTTTTTTCCCTTTTTACCGTCTTTTTGGTCTGCTATATCTAATGCGGCTTATAATCGAGCCTCTTTTTCTTTATTCTACTCTTCTTTTATTTATTTGAGAAAAGCTTCATTGAAATAATCAAAAATATTGTAATTAAATTCAAAAAGTCCTTCATTTTTAATTTCTAAAGTAAGCGTTTTTGAATCATTATATTAAATAGGGCCAAAATTAATGCTTTTTAAAGGAGCTATTGCGTATTTGGAAAAAATAGAATTTATTTTTACATTAATAGGTACTGGTTTAAATAATTCAAGTGTTTTTCCCTCTAAAATTTCCATCATAATATCTGTAGTGGAGCTATTTGTATTGAATCTAACTTCACTTTAAGAACAAAATCTTACTAAAATTTATGTTTATTGTTCTGGATTTAATTCAACTTTTTAAGGTTCTATCTTAAAGCTTTCCTTAAAGATCTTCTTTTTCATCACAAATTGGAATTATACTAAATATAAGCCTATGTTTTTAACTGAAAAATAGCAGTCTTTAATATCTCCTACACGAATGTGTCCGAAATCGAGCATATTATCTTAATTATTGTCTGGAAATTTCAATTCTACTGAAATATTGAAGGCTTCTGCTTCTATGGGAATTATTTTGTTTTCTTATCGAATGTTCATATTTTCAACATCTTCTACTTCTAAAGTTAATTAATTAAGGAATTTCTATTATTATATTGCTTTAAAGGTTACATATATGCTGTCTTCTAATGTAGGTTTTAATAGTCCTTCTGTATTATTAAGTTGGAATTCTACAGGAAGTTACTCTATTCCTAAAATGCGCCATCTAACGGGTATTTGTCCGTTATTTTTGAGTTTTATTTCCTTCTAAGATTACTAATTTAATAATTTCCTTTCGAATTTTATAGGACAGCCTTCTATTATGTCAACTATGGGCTTACATCCTAAACACATCATTGGGAGAATTAAAGGCGTAGGATTATCTTTTATCATAATAATTATATCGTCTTTAAATTTTTAAGCAGCATCAGGAATGGCCCAAACTCTTAATTCTTAAGGAATATCATTTTGTTAAATTATCATTTATTAAGGTTCAATAAAAAATATTCCCTTTTTGTATTCTTAGTCAGTTTTTATAGAAGATATTAAAGAGAAAGTTAAATTAGCTTCGTATTTTCCATGATTTGATATTCTAAATGTTGTAGAATTTATTTTCCTTATATCTGGATCTATTTTTTTTTCAGGGTTTTTACCAATTAAAAGGGGACCGAAATCGAATACATTTTCAGATTATACGAATACTTTACTTAAATAACTTTCAGGAGAATTCAAAGGTCTATTTTTTTTGATTTACCAGTATATGTTTTTGGACAAATTCGATATTGTAGGATAGTCCGCAATTGCTTTGATATCTAAAGTATATTTATCAGCTCCAAAGGAATTCTCAAATTCAAGTTTTCCGTCAAAAATTCCTACAGATTTTGTAAAAAAGCGAACCACAAAAATCAATTTCTTTCCTGCGGGAATTATCCATCTGTATCCTTTTTCTTCAAGATCTTCTTTTTTGAATTAATATTATTATGCTTATTTTTATTATTCTGCGAGCATTTTTTTTTCTTGCTCCTCTATAGATAATTCTTAGATGCTAACTCTCCCTCTTTGCCTTGGGTTTGCTGAAGCTATAGGTCTTTTAAGCTTATTTTAAGTGTTTTTATTATTTTCCTTCTAATTATCTAGAGTTTCTTCTACTATATCTTGTAGGTTGTTTATTTCTCGTATGGGGTTTTCTATAGGAGTTAGTATTTGGAAATATTTTAAAGCCTCATTCTAGATTATTTCTTGTCTTTTTTGTTAAATATTTCTTTAAGGTTTCGTTATTATTTAATGATATTCAGGATCTTATACAGGGACTGAAAATGGGTCAGGATAATAAGGTTAAGGAACTATTTTTTATGCATATAATTGCATTTATTAAAAATTATAATGTAAAGGGAATATTGTTTTGGTACGGATTCCTTTCATTAAAAGCTCGGTATAATCTATTATTTCTGGAGGTTATGCAGGGGAAATTTCTTCAGGAATAATTTTACCTTTGGCATCTTTTTTAATAGGCTTTTTTTCCTCTTTTTTACCTTCTAAGAATACTGGATCATGTATGGGAGGATTTTCGATTTTTTCTTTATATTGATTAGTAAAAAGAGATATGAGAGTATTAATTTTTTTATTAAATGCTAATTCTTCTTCAAAATTTTAGAATTAATAAGGCTAGAAAACATCAAAAAGATTATTTTCTTAGATCTCTTCTATTTGTGAATTATCTTAACCTATTTTTTAGATATTTTTTTTCTTTTTAATACTTTAAGTTAATTATTATTTAGTGTCTTTTTTTTTATTCTTTTCATCCTTTTTATTATTTTTTTTCATTTCCTATTCCAATTCCAAAGCCAATAGTTTTTATTTAATTTTCTCTTCTTCTTCTTTTATTACATCTTCCATGCCTTCCCATTCAATCATTTTGTAAATTTCAAATCCCATCTCGTCTAACTCTTTTTAAAAAACTACCATTTACAATTCCTATTCACCAACTGCTTTCATTATGCATTTTAAAGCCATTAATTCAGAACTACAGTATTTTGATATTAATTCATCGAAAATCACTCCTGCATTACATGTAGGATGGATTAATTTTTCGCGAATACATCCTTCTATTATTTCTTCAGGAAGATAATTAAATAATGATGTGTTTATATTGCCCCATTTAGCTTCTAATTCAGGAGCTTTTTTTCCTGCTTTTTTTTTCCATTTTTCTCTTTCCACTATTATTTAATCATATTCTTATTTTTTTTCTTCTAAATATTTTTATGCTTATTCTCCGAATTCGGTTTTATTTAAGATCGAATTTTCTACACATTCATCTATATTTATGATTTATCTCTATTTTAATTTTTTTTTTTTTTATTTGAATAAATATTACCTAATGAATTTCACTTAAATACTTTGCAATTTTAGTTTTGCCACATTTAGGGTGTCCTATAAACACAATATTCACTTTTTTATCGTCAGAGACTTTCTAAGGATATTTAGTTTAAGGAATGATAGTATTTAATTCATCAATTCTTTTTTAATATTCTTCCTCATTTGTGAGATTTTATTTAATTAAATCTTATAATTTTTGAATTTCATCTTGTTTCTCCACATCTTTAGCAATAAAGTCCCATAAATTGTCACCTGGTAACCTCATATTTGCAAATACCTTATCCTGAGTATTAAAAGCTTAATATTTTTACAAAAGCTCTTCTTCTTCCAAATATTTCTTATCAAGTTCCAAACTATAGAGTTCCGTATCATATTCACTATAATTTTTAACTTCAACAACTGCAAAAGCTTATTATTCATAAGGCAAAACAGGTCCAATCTGAATACTTTTTGGCAAAATTTCAAGATTTATTTGCGTTCCTTAACCTTTTGCGTAAAAAACAAAAGGTTTATGATTATCAACGATATTAATAGTGAACTTTTACATATAAACCTTTTCTTAAGAAGGTTCAAAAGTGATATGTAAAACTTGCTTTTGTCCACTTTGTATAGTTCCTGAAATTGGTAGAAGCTAGAATTTTTTTTCATCTTTGTTTTTTTCACTTTATATTAAATCAGCTCGTGTATTTAATGACCATGTACATGGTATTTCCTTTTCATTAAGGAATCTAAGATAGAAAGTTTTTCTTTGTCCGCACAAAACTTTTCCGAAATCAATAATATCTTCCATATTTTCAATTTTTATTTCCGGAATAGTAATATTAGATATAAATTCAATATTATATCTAGCCCCATTTTTTACTTCAATAGGTACTATACATTTACTTTTTCCATATTTAGTCTTAGATTTAGTTTAATAAACTATTTTTAAGATATAATCGTTTCCAGGCTGAATTTTAGGAGGTCTTTCTGTCATAGTATAGCCTGCTAAACGAGCATTTTTTGTATCAATTAAAAGATCAATAGGCTATGTACTATTATTGGTGATTTTAATTTCTTTTTTTTTAGTTGAATTCAAAACTACATTTCCTAAATCACATACAAAATTTGCTAAATAAATATTACTATATAATGTGTTGTCTCCTAATATAACCGTTTAGTTTTTTTTTTGGGATTAATTATTTTAATTTTCTTATTCTAATGTTACTTCTTATTATTATTATTATTATTATTATTGAATTTATTACTAGGCTAGCTTTTCTTCTATCAATCTACAAAAAAACTCTTTATCTAGTTCTTTCATTATTTCTTTTTATATTTATTCTAAACTCTTAATGTTTATATTAGGAATATACTCTTCTCCAATAGATTCGTTGGCCACTTTTTCTAATAAGGCGGCTTATTTTAACATATTTTCTCTTTCGGTTTTTTTTTTTCATATTATGAATTAAATCTTTATATAAACTCTTCGTTATCGGTTCTTTCTAAATCAACGAAAATGGCTGGATAAATTCCTTTTCCAAAAACTAATATATTTTCAGCTTCGAAATAACTTACTTGTACTTGCATAATTTCTCGGAATTCAGAAGGCATTATAGGACATATTTTAATTAGTATTTTCTGTTTTTCTCCTCCTTATATTCTGCCAAATTATGGATTACATTCTATATAATCTTTTCTTTTTACTTTATCATATAAAATCTTAAAATCAAAGGACACTTTACTATTGTTTTCTATATAAAACTCTCTTATAGCCCATTCACAGAATTTCACTTCTCCAAAATCAATATTTTTAGCGGAAATTTTATAAGAAATTAAAGATGAATCCCCAATTAAAATCACTTCATAATTTGGTCCTCCATCTACATGACAAACAGCTGTAGTTTTCATTTTTTGGCCTCCAAAAGCATTATAGACGAACTCAACATCATCTATTTCTCCAGGATTTAAGCTTCCTGACAAAGGAAGAATATCAAAGACTTCATTTACTTAGAGTTTTTTGTTATTATTTTAATTATTCTAGCCTGTATTATTAGCATTTATATACTCTTCTTCGAGGAAAGTCCATTCATAATTAATAGGCATTTCTGAAACATTTTAGATATTTACGCTAATTTTTTTAGAAGTTTCATTTAAAATAGCTCCGAAATTCACTGTATTTTATTCAAATTTTACATTTGGGAAGCAAACTTCGCCTACAAGATCTATAAATTCTCTATGGGGATGATCTACATGTATTATTTATAATTTTCCCAATTATTGTCCTGATATACGGTCTGTTTTTTATCCAGGATCAAAATCTACTTTCACAAAGGTGCTTTCTCCAAATGAAAGAATTAAATTTTCTTTATTAATTGAAAATGGAGGGGACACTTTCAGTGTGAAATTCGTAGAAAGGATAGATGCACATGTAATTTCCAAATTTTTTGATATGGTCATAAAAGGTACATTTTTTTACCATGCATATTTAAAATACAAACGTTTTTCTGAAAACTTTAAGGTTGGTTTTATGAATTCACCATCTAATGTTGTATTGTATAATGTTAGGGTCTTTCTTTCGTTTCCTACTTAACTATTTAACATAAATTATTCTGGGAATCTACCTGTTTTAGTAGAATAAGCTTTGAATTAGAACATTATACCATGTTTAGGTGGTAAAACAACTGTTTCGGGAACTATTGTGTATATATCAGGTTCTTATTATGGTTATTGTTATTATTTATTAGTTATATCTGTTACAGTAATATTTGTTTTTAGTTTATTTACATTGCTATTTTACTATTAAGTATTTTTATCTTCGTTTTTTTTCTTTTCTTGTTTTCTTACCCAAGTTAATTTTTGAGGTCTTCTCCCTTTATTTTCTACAAAAAACTCTTTTGGATAATTCTTATGAGTATACATAGTTTCGAAATCAATATTATTAAGATTGTCTTTGCAATAAATAGTCGAACCAACGCCTTTAGCCTTTAATTAAATATCAATATCTAATCCATCTTTAATTACAAAATGTAAAACATCTTAAAATTTAGAAACTTCATCTGCAGAGCAGACTACTTCAACTTCAGTGGATTCCTAAGGTTTTAATATTCCATATTTCTATATAGGTTTAAATATTGATATTTTATTTTTAGTAAAAACTCTATAATCAGCTTCTATCTTTGATTAGTTTGTTAATGTTAATTTCTTTGAGTAATCATTTAAAACTTCTACTTATCCAAAATCTAGTTCTTTTAGATTTCCTCCGATTTCAACTATAGGGCCTATAGACATAGCTACAATATTAACAATGTAAGGTAGATTATTATTACATCCAACAATAACAATCCCTAAAGGCAAAGTAATATCATTAAGTCTATTAGTAACTAACTTAACTTAAATAGTAGCAGTTGATTAAGGTTCTATAATTCCAGTTTAAGGCTCAACCTCATATTAAGCAAGGATCATGCTTTCTTTTTTTTATTCTTAAATTTCGAACTTTGCTCTTAATTATTTGGAATGATTAATTAATTATAATCCCATAATATCCCTATGTTTAAGAAATATTTCGCCAAAATCAAGCCTATCTTGAGGTTTGATTTCCACTTAAGGCACCTCTGATTCAGCCCTAATAGGAAGGCATTTCATATCTTGGGCTACTCCTTCAATATCTATTGTTAATACCATTTCATATTTCTTTATATATCGGGGGGTAAATTCTATTGAAATTTCAATTGTTTCACCTGCCTAAATAGAACCTGTAGCTCTATCTATTATAAATTCTTTGTCACGCATTTTACCATCGCCTGGAATTCTCAAAATATAATCAAAAGGGACAGTCGATTTGTTTATTAGTTTAAGTTTTTCTTCTTAAGGAAAATTATAAGAAACTTTTCCAAAATCAACAATTTCCTTATCAAATTCAAATTATGGTGCACGGATATGTCCTATGAAAAGAATTGATAAAAATTCTGTTGAACCTTCGAGTCTCCATCTGAAATTCTCTTTAAATTCTCCAGGTTTTGAACTAGAGAATTAGACTCGAATTTCTTTTCTTTCTCCAACTTTTAATACACCGTTTTCAGGTTCAAATTTAAACATTTTCCCAAAATATCTGTCGTTTGGCAAAAGTTCAAATTTGCATTCAATTTCGCCTTAATTTTCGATTATTATTGTTGGTCGAACTTCTTCGTTTACAAATGGGTCCCCTAAATTAATCTCATTTTAATTCAAAAAAGCTTTAGGACCTATCCCTTCTCCTTACTAAGTTAATGAAAGTCGATCTTAATTACACGATATATTACAAAAAGCTGGACAAGTATATGAATGGGCACCTTTTGGCTTAAATGATAATGTTATTGTTATTTCAGAATTAGGCCAAATTTAACCTTTTATAGGTTCAATAGTAAAAATATCATCTTAAAAAAGCAATAAATCATCATCAATTGCCTTTTATTTTTAATTTTTATATAATTTTATTTATTTAACAAAAAATATAAAAAAATTATACTTTTCGGATATCTTTATATTTTCTAGCAAGCATTAATTCAGCTTTTTTTAAACGCTTTTAAACTATGTCTTTTTCATCATTTTCTTCATTATCAGAATCATCTTCTCCGTTTCCGAAATCGAAATCTTCATTAATTCCTTCATTATTAATGATTTCTTTAAGAAGCATTATTTCTTCATTTTCTTCTTCTTCTAATTATAGTTTAAGTCTTTACTTTTTTTCCTATTCTTCTTTTTCAGTTGCAAATGCTCTCCATTCGAAATCTACTCTAACTACAGATTTATTGATAATTTGTAAGGTTTATTATGTCTACAAGCCTATATAAGCTTCTTCCATTTAAACAAAACTTTTAGATAAATAAACCACATGATTTTATGCTTAACCGATGATAGAAACATATGCTTATAAATTATCATATTTTAAAATTGCCTCATTTTTATAAGGTTTGGCTTCTTTCGGATAAAATCTTTTTTTTTTAAATAAATATATAATCAATCATATATTTTATATAAAATGAAATATACTTTATAACAATTTATTCATTTTATCCTTATTCTAAAACTCCTTCTGTTCTATTAGATTCAAAATCTTAAGGCAATTAAAGGAACCATTTTGCAGTTTTTTCTCCTAAATTTCTAACTATTACAGGCTTTTCAGTAACATATTTAACTGGACATTATCCGAAATCCAATAAATCAGGAAAATCTAAAACTGCTCTTTTTCCAATCGCATATATAGGAACTAAAAATTATTCTCTTTCAGTTACTATTGTTAATTCATAATAATAATCATTCTTAGCTTCTGGAGAAAATTTTATTATAAAACAAGCTTCCATACCTGGAGCAATCTTTTATTTAATTTTTGGAAAAAAGCATTAAATTTAAAAAAAAAACATTAAATTAAAAAAAATACTTTATTTCCTATATAATATTTATCTAAAGGATCATTAGAATTAGAAGCTTTTTATTGCTTTTAAAAATTTTAAGATAGAGCTGGAATTACCTAAAATAAACGAGTATCTGGTTGAAGAATTTTTACTCTTCTTGCCACTTTGTCTTTATTTCTTAATTTAAAAATCTTTTCTTTTAATTATAGAGGCTCATAATCTGTAAATTATATTAAAGTTGGCATAGGATCAAACAAAGGTTCGTCTATTGGAATTGTAGTTTCTGTATATATGGAATAATCAGCCAAATTTAAAAATTTCATTATTTTGGGCTTTTAGTTGTAATCATCTAATAAATTTCCGCTAAATTATTTCTACGCTAATTGGGTTGGGGTTAACTTTGTTATTGCCTTTACGTTTTGGTTAGAACTTTTGTTTGCGTTTAAACTTTATACTGTCTTTTTACCAAAAGAAGACATTTTTTTTAATTATTTTATGCTTTTTTTATATTATCTTTTTTTTAATTTTTTTTTCTTTTAATTAATGTGTAATAAGTAATAAATAAAGTTTTTTTTTTTAAATTTTAAAAAAAATGCATATTTTTTTTTTTTGGTTTTTTAATATTTGTATTTTTATCAATATAATTAATAATTTATATAACTTTTTTTATTTATTATTTATTGTTAATTTTTATAATTTAATATTTATAATTTTTTTTATTTTTATGTTAACTATTTTTATTTTATTATTGATAATTTTTGAAAACAATTAAATTTTTACATTACTTTAAAAAATATTTAAATAAAAAAAGAATTATAAAAAATGGGAAATTCTTAAAAAATAATAAACTAAAATATAGAATAAGATTAACCTAAAGTGAATTTTATAAATACAATAAACACATCAGCTTATGGAGAAATTTAAATTTTCCAAGATTAAAAATAAATGTCAAATTATTATGCAATAAAAACTAAAATATTTGACTAACAAGATGAATATTAAAAATGTATTAAAAATTTAGAAGTTAAAAAAAAATTATCTCACAAAAACTTAATTTAAATAATAAAAATAAAACTGACTTCAGACCGAGCATTTTGTTCTAATATATATAAAATTGAAATATTATATCCTTATTATTTAAAAACATTAAAAGATGAAATAAAATATAGATAAGAGAATAATCAAAATTTTACAAACGAAGTAATAAATTAAAAATTTTTTTTACATTTTTTTTTTTATATTTAAATAAAAATAAGGAAATTAGTTCTTTTCTCGAATAAATTCTTTCTGTTTTAATATATTTGCATTCAAATGGGATATATCATTGTGATATATAACCAGATAATATATATTATGACAATTAAAATTATAAAATTTATATAACAGATATTAATTTTTTAACAAATGGTATTTCAGGTTATAAGAAGCATATAATACATATTGAGAACTAATGCTTTTTAGCCCCTGAGCTTTTAAAAGAACTCAAAGTCTAAAATATTTAACCAAATAACCTAGATTATTCGAAATCAGATACATTTTCTTTAGGATTAACATTATTATTAATGATAAATTCACTTCCTAATATTAAAAATATATATGATTTTGACAAATATACGATAATATAAGAGGAATTGGAAGCATAATTGTTAAGTGCATCTTAAAAAGTCGAAAACTATATATATGAATTAATTTAAAATATGCTTTTGATTGATTAAAATAAGCGTTTTGGCTTTAATTAATCTTTCGAGTTCCTTAAAATAAATACTAAAAATTAAAATAATAGCCAATAATTAATTATAAGCCATACAAAAGAAATAGAATAAAAAATGAGGAAAATTAATGTGATTCAAATGTTAAAAATTCTTCTTAGAAAAATCAAAATAATATAAGTATATAAAAAAAAGATAGGTAAACTGCTAATAGTTAAAATAAAATTATTCTGAAAACAAAATTCTATTAACAAAAAGAATACAATAATTTTAATAATAATATTAGTGAATAATCTATAAAGAATACAGGAAATAATTAAAAAAACAATAAAGAAGAAGAAATTAAATTATAAAAAAATAATGGAGAAGAAGTAATTAAATAAAAAGAGCTAACAATTTAATAAAACCATCTTAAAGCTGCATAATAGAATAACAATAAATAACTAGTAAAAAATTAAATAGGTAAATAATCTTCTTATATAAAAAACTAAATAAAAAAATATATTAATGACAGAATAAATTAAAGTTAATTAATAAAAATATTAAATAAATTAAGAAAAACTAGTAAAAAATATTAAGTAAATTCTAATATAACATAATATGAATAATTTATAAGATAATAATATATAAGATTTTAAAAATAATAGTAATGGCTTTAGTAGAAAAAGTGAATAAATTTTAGATAATAATAAAAGTATTGAAGAAGATTATAATAAAAAAATCTGCATAACTGATTATTTGTAAAAAAGTTTAAAATTTATAGGTAAATATAGCTTTTCACCTTTAAGATAGTTTAGAGAGAATTTGTTAGAAGATGAAATATATGTACCTGAAAATAAATATATGTACGAAAATAATATAAGATAATAGAAATAAATATATAAAATATAAAATTAAAAAATAAATATTTTGGAAAATATTGAAAACAATAATAGAAAAAGACGATATAATATTTATAATAATAATAAATGGAAATTTTGAAAATTTATAAAAAAAAAAAAAAAATTATAAAAATATATTACAAAAAAAAAAAGTTATTAATATTTACTATATGTAAATTGATAAAAATAATAATATAATATAAAATGAAATAAATATAAAAATAAGAAAAATAATTAAATATAAATATATATTTATATATTTAAATAAATTTATATATTAAATTAAATTAAATTAAATTAAATTAAATTATTTTAAATTAAATCAATTTTTATTTATAGAAATTTGTTGATATCTAATGAAAATTTATAAATAAATTTTTATTTAATTAAATCTAATTAAATAAAATTTAATAAAATAAAATTAAATTAAATAATTGGATATTTTTTATCATTCATTATATCTTGAACTTCTTGCAAATTTTTCATTTTAAATTACTGAATTTATAGCATTATATATATCTGTAATTAATTGATTCTCACTTAGTCCTAGTTTTTTCTAATTCCAAATTTTATATACATCCTCTTCTTTTTCTAATTTTTTACCTTCTAATCCTGCTTTATGTAGATTTTTTTTTAATAATTCCTAATCCTTACATTCCCAAGGAATTTTAACTATAAATTCAAATGTTATTCCTGTGCCTAAATTTGCTGGATTTCCACTTAAAAATCCAAATCTTTCCGAATAAGCAAAATCAATATTTTTCAAAGCTTTAATATAATCAATTAATCTCTAAATACATTTTTTAAAATTTCCTCCTTTTTCGAAACTTTTAAAAGTCAATTAATCATTTTCATTCACCCAAACAATAAAATTTTCTTCTTCATTTACAAAAACACCTCTTCCTGTTTCGAATCTTCCATGATCTTCATATTATAAGTTTTTTTGTTCAAAACCATAATTTTTTTTGCCTTTTAAATCTTTTAAAGAAAAATATTTAAGGTCTTTTAAGTTTTCTCCAATAATCTTTTTTATATTTTCCTCGAATTTTTTTCTCTACCAGCATGTCATTCCTGCAGGAAATGAATGATTATTTATATTTCTAACTAAGCTTATATTCATACTTAATAAAAATTCCTCGTGATGTTTTTAATTTAAGTCTTGTAGTTCTAAACTTTCTAAATCTCCCCATGTATTTTTTTAATGATCTTAAGGCTTAAAATTATGATATTATTCAACTACTTAGTCCAAAAATTCTTTAAATGCATTATATGAATCGGAAGAACCAGCTTATATTTATGAAATTTAACCACTTTTTAATTACTTTTAGGTTCTTTTATAACCTATTAATTATTGAAATGAGAAGCCAGATTTATCTTCTATTTTTTTCATTTTATCATATATTTCAGGGGTTAGTGTTTTAGCTAAAATTGAATCTTTTTCTGGAACATTTGGATAAGGTTGATTTTAGATATAATTTTAGTATATTTAAGTTATAAATTAGTTTAAAATTATCATTTTATTTAATTTTAGATTTTTATATAATTAGATATATATAATTTTTTTATTTATTCTAGAATTAGCTAATATATATTTTTTATTTATATTTTATATATAAATTGATAAAAAATAAAAAATATATATTATTTTAATTTATTAAAAAGTATTCCATATTTTATTTTTTATATCAATTTTTTTTACATTTACTAAAAAAACAAAACAATAAAATAAAAGCTGTTAAAATTAAAAAAGAGAATAATAGAATAACAAAAATAATTATAAGGAAATCAAAGAACAAATAAATAAAAATAGTTAAACTAATAAAAAAAGAAATTATAATAGAATAAATATCTATATATATAATTATATCCATAAAAAATTCAAAACAATCTTAATATTCATTAATATATATAATAACTCATTTTCTTAATTGTCTGAAAAAGATAATTTTTTTGACAAATAATATAGTAGAACTCTAATTATCAAATATTATTAATAGTTTCATGATTATATTAAAATAATTCTTAATTTCTCCTATATTAACCTTTTTGCTGCTGCTTTTTAATAAGCACTGTTTTTAGTTTTAATTTTTAATGTAATTGACTTCTGGTCGAATAAAATTAAAATTTTTAATCTTTATTAAAGACCATTCCGAAAAATCTAGAGGAATTGGAAAATGTAATTCTGTAGTTGTGTTTTTGTATTTTTAATAATATTTTGTTACTTTTTTTTGCTAATTATATATCGTAAAATTATTTTTAAGAATATAAAGATTGATTAGTGTTTTTTTTTTTTTTTTTTGTATATTAGCTTTTGATTTTGCTTTTTTTGATTATAAAATTTTTATTAAAATCATAAAGACTCTGGACTGATTTTTATTTATAGAGGTTAATTAGATTATTATAAAAAAATTAAGTTTATCAAAATTAAATAAGTTGATAAGAAAATTCAAAAATCTTTGATTTCAGATTATTAATTGGCATGAAAATGAGACTTATTTTTTTAAATAATTCATATTGTAATGTCTTTTTTAAATAATTTCTATTATTTGAATATACTAAGTTTGCTTTTTTACTCTTTTTAAAAATAACTTATAAATTTTATCTTATAATAAAATAAATATAATTTAGTATATTTTATCTATTTTTCAAATATTTATTTTTAAAAATCTATTTTTATATTATTAATAAGATGTTAATATTTTATTTTTTTAAAGAAGCATACATAATTATTTTTTATTAAATTATTGATATAATAAAATAATTTATTGATTATTTTTATAATTTTTAAATTATATTTTAAAATAAATTATTATTTTTATATATAATACCAAGTTTTGTGATTTAAATTAATTTAAAATTATTTTATGGCATATCTTTAATATTTATTATATTAAAAATAATATTAAATAATTTTTATTTGAAATATTATTTATTTTTTTTGGTCTATAGTTGAAGTTAGTTATTAATGTATTTACTTACTATAAATAATAAAAAGGTATTTTATTTAAAAAAAAAAAAAAAAACTAAAGATATAAAATTAAAAATTATCTTAAAAAGTTTAATATTTTATTTATATTTGAATTAAAATTAAATAAATAAAATTAAATAAATTTTAAACAAAAATAATAATAAATAAAATGTAAATATATTATATAAAAGAAATATAAGAAAGTTTATTTAATATTATTGACATATAAAAAAATTTAATTCAATTTTTTATAACTTTTTATTATTTTGCAAATATATCCATAATTTCATTATAACTAAATTCTTATTATTCAAAATTTGAGCTTCTGCCAGAAGTGGATTTACTAGAGAAGCTTTTAAAATGATTTATAACATTCAATATTACATTTTAATTAGGTTAACAAATAGGTCTTTTAGTTGTCACAAGTTACAAAGCATCTTCGAATTCATATCTTTAATGAAGAACCAGATGCAAAATAGCAGTTTAGGGTGCTCTTCCAATTCCAGAAGTGCAGTGAATATAAAATACATGATTGTATTTATATAATTAAAAAATCTAATCAAGAATATCAGGAGCCTATTAGACATACGAGATTTGGTCATTATCTCTAATAGGTAAATTGAGATGAATTATATTTTTTTCTTCACAAAGTTTTTATATTAAATTAATATCAATAAAGTTTCTTTATTAATCATTTTTTGTTTAAAGATTTATTATAACTGAAACATTAAGTGAAGTTAATAAATTAATATCATTTTGACAATTAAGGAAAGTTCCAATATATAAATTATCATCTATTTAGTTATATTATAGTTCTTCTCTAAAATATTAAGGCTCTATTTCAGAATAATAAATAGAATACTTGTTTTTTAAGTTTTTGGAACAGGTTATATATCTAGATGGACCTCTTTCCATTTAGGTTAAATCTTTAATATATTTATATTTAAAAGAATCTATAGTCATGTCTATGTATATTTGATTTTTATATATTTCTTTTTTTTCTTATGATTAGTACAATTAAAATGGTTTTTTAATTTATTAATTATTCCCAACAACATGTATTATTAAATTTTATTATTATGATTAAACCATAAATATTATTTTTCGATAATTATATATATCCTAAATATATATTTTATTATTTTCCTTTTGGATGTAATAACTTCCTTTATTTATGTTTAAACTACGATAATTACCATTTTCAATATTTATAGTTTCGTTTGTATATTCTTTAAGTATAGCATATTTATAGTTTATTATATTTTAGTTTTATTCAATTTAGCATTCGCCACTCCAAATATCATTCTCATTCCATTTTAATTAAGTACCTTTTTGATCTATTATATTTCCATATTCGTCGTATTGCAAAAGGACTACTTTTTATCCCCATTATACTTTACATTATACCTGTATTTATAGGTTTTTAAAAATATGAAAAGATTTTTGTGTATTCATGTTGAAATTTATTTCTTATTTTTATTAATAGGATTTTTAAGTTTTATTATTTTTGTATGAAAATGATGTTTGCTTAATTATTATTTTATATAAATATGATTGTTTTATTTATTATTCTTTTTTTTTTTTTTTTTTTTTTTTTTTTTTAATATAATTATATTTATAAATATTTTTTTTTTTAATAATGTATTAAAGTAATTTCTTTTTAAATACTGAAAAAAATTTAAAGTAAAAAATATAAATGAGAAATTAAATAAAAAGTATCCAAATTTATTTTCTAATTTAAAATTTCATTAATATTTAGTTAATTTTAAATAATAATTATATATTATTTATTACTTAAAATAACAAAAATGTTTAATTCTATGTGTTTATAATTTATACAATATGTAATTATTTTTAAATTGAATATACATGTATAAAAGTACGTCACAATTATAAAGAATTTCTTTTAAATGAAATGATTTTTGGATATATGTTAGTTTGTAAATAAATAAGATAAAAATAAATTTATCAAAAAGTATAAAATATATCATGATTATTAATATCACATATTATATAGATTTTTAATATTAAGAAAAACTTATTTAAAAAAAAAAAAAAATGCATATATAATTATAAAAAATATAAAAGAATTATGATAAAATTTATTATAAAAATAAAATAATTAATTTTTACAAAAAATGACATAAATAATTAAATATAAATATATTTTATAATTTTATATTAATAAAAGAATATAAAAATATTTAAATAAATATATATTAAATTTATTTTAGAATTTTTTTTAATATTAGTGTTATGATAATCTTTAATTTATTTTAAGTATGGATAAATTATTTTATTTGAAAACAATATGAAAATATATTAAATTATAAATATTATAAAAAATTCAAAATGATGTTATTTATATATATTATTTTAATTTTGTATTCAGAAATTTACTAATATTATATAAAATTTAATCTATTATATTTAATAATAAAATATATAATACATATTTTTATTACTTTTTTTAAAGATACTTACATTCTATTGTAATTATATATATTTAAAGATAAAAATATATAAATTTGATTAAATTTATAGTTTATAATTAATATTTTAATAATATATGAATAAAAAATATGCATATATTAATTACAGAAAAGCAAATATTAATAATAATTAAATTATTAAAATAAATATTAATTATAATTAATTAGTTTTTTAATAAATATACCTGATCATTTATATACTAAAATAGAAAAAAATGTATTTGGTTCAAATTATTGAGATAATATAATAATGAAATAATAATAATTATGTTTAGAAATAATTTAAATTTTATAATATTTATTTTTTTTATAAATATTTTTTAATAAAAACATATATTTTTCCATTTTTAATTTTTTTTTATATTTATAATTATTAAATTTATTTGCTCTAGACATTTTTATTAATTAAATTCTTATCAATTTTTTTTTTTATTAAAATTTAATATATATTTTATAATTTTTCTCAATTCAATAAAATAAAAAATTAAATAATTAACCTGATTTAAAATAAACTAACAAAAATCATTTTAAAAAAATAACATATTTTAATTCATTATATAGAAAATAAGTAAATAAAAAAAATGGAATACAAAATATAAGCCATTTGACAAGGTAAGCTTAATAGCAATTAAATTTTTATTTTATTGTGTGAAAAAAATATTTAAATTAATATTTATATATTACTTAAAATATATAATTTTTTTTTTTTTTTTTAAAAAAAAAAAATATCATAAAGAAATAACAAAAAATTATGATTAAATTATAACAAAAATATTCCTTAATAATAGAAAAATTAAGTCTAAATTCTTTGTGTTTTTTTTATATGTTTTGGCTTTCTATTTATGCTTTTTTAATAATAATAAGTACTTTAGGGCCTTAGTATTATCTACATTAATTAATAGATTCTACAAATTATAAATGTAATGAATAAAAAAACTAAAATTTAGAAATCTCTTTTAACTGTAATATATGTTTAGATAGAAAATAATTAGGAATAAGTGAGACTTATTAAATATAAATAGCTTCCTTATTAAATGAATAGGAAAATAAGATAGAGAATGATGATATATATAATGGTTTTGTCACATAAATTTAAACAAATTAAATTTGTTTGCCCCAAAATATTATAGATATAGATAAATATCCTTAAATAATAGAAAAAAAAGATGAATATACAGTAATATAAAACAATAAAAACGTGTAAATAAGCTTTGATTGTTATAATTAACACAAATAATACAACAATATAAAAAATATTTGTATTAGTAATCCCATAATTTAGTCAGCAGAAGAAATTGGAGAAAAGAATGAATATTTTATAAAAATAAATAACCAAAATAACAAAATAAGGAAAATTTTGTTTTAGTTAATTTCAAGAAATAAGAATAGTCAATTATTGGAATTTTTTTGTTTTTTTTTGTTTTTGTTTCGGCTTCTTTTTATGCTTTTATTCTTTTTAATTTACATAAATTTTATTCTGATTAGTTAATTGTTCTTTAAAAGTAAATAAAAATGCTTCTGCTTTTTTTAGTGCTTTATAATATACCGTTTTAGCTTATTTTTAAATAATAAAAGGCTTTTTTTTGATTAAATATTTTTTAGAATTCCTTTTTTTAAATTATCTAGTTTATTTTTGGTTAAATATTTATAGTTTTATTAATAAAAATAGTAGAAAGAATTATTTCTTGAGTTATTGTTTTGCTTTTTTAATTAATTTTCCTTTATTTTATTTAAATTTTAATCTGTCTTTTACGGATTATTTAATTTTATAATATGAGTAATATAAATATTTTTAAGAAATTTTGTTTATTTATAAAGTTTTACATGTTATTTTTTTATTTTTGAATTTGTTTTAATTTAAATAAGTATGTTTATCTTAAAATATTGAAAAAAGATTTAAATTTTTATATTATTTTAGTGTTTTGATTATTCTTATTTATTTCTATTTATGTTTTTATGATTATAATAACTTTGATGAAAATCTAAAAAAATAAATTCTTATTAATATTTATGTTTTTGTTATTAGCTTTTTACATATGCCTGTCTAAAATAAATATGAATTTTAAAATTACGAAATTGAAGATGAAATAGATAACAGTTAAAATATTTGAAATAAATAAATAAATAATATATATATATATAATAGTAATTTTAAAAATAAAAATATATTAATATATATATATATATATATATATATATATATATATATATATGTATATATATTTTATTAATTTTACTGTATTTTAATTATTATAATATTAGTTTTATGTTTTAATTTATAATTTTCTTATTTTATATAAATTATTTTTAATTATTTATAAAAGTTTAAAAAAATATTATAAATATGGGAAAAGAATAAATACAATAAGTCAATATTATATTTTAATAATTTTAAAAATTATTTCTATATATTTGCATATTTTAGTAAGTTTTCATGATATAATTATATTTTTTACTAAATAAGTCATATTTTGATTTTGATATTAAAATTTTATAATTATTTTTATATATTTTATAATTTATTCATAAAAACTTATATAATAAAGTTTAAATAATTATATATAAATATTTATTTTAATAAAAATATTAATATTACTGTATTTAATAACTTTTAATTTTTTATATAATTATGTTTTAAATTTCTTAGAATTATTATTAAAATATAAAACTAAAAATACATTTTACAACTAAAAGTTATTTTGTTAAATAATTATAAAAAAAAAATATACAATACAATTAAAATATGTTGACAAAATAAAAATAAAAATAAAAATTAATAATATGCATTATACTTTCTTAATTAACATATTTTTTTTGGTAATTTTTATATACTATGCAATAATTTTAAGCAATATAAATTTATACCTAAAATAACTGAAACCAATTTAGGATTCTAAATATTAATATTAGATAGCTTTTTATTTTAATTTACAAATTTATATCATATTATATATTAATATTAACTCTTTTAATAGTTTTCTGGCTGATATATATTAAAGATTAATTAATATAGTAATAAATATATATAAAAAAATTAATAAAAAAATTATTCTATAAGAAGAAAAACTTTTTAATATAAAACTGCTCTTTATTAAAATTTATATTTTCATGATTTGGGTTATATAAGAATAATTAAAATTTCTTCATTAGGTAATAGTGATAGTCTATAATATAAAAAACTCATTAAAAAATATATAAAAATAATAAAATATTAAAAATAATTGAAAATATCATTTTCTACAATATATTTCTTTTTCTAAAAATTCTTAAATAGATTTTCTCTTTTCTCTTCTAGAATCATCTAAAGGTGTGTTTCCTCTAGCATCTTTATGGAAGAGATTCGCATTATGAAAAACCAAATACTAAACAGCTTCAGGTTTCCTTCTGAAGCTGCTACAGAAAGGGCTGTTCTGCCAACATAATCATAACAATTAACATTACACCTTATATAAGTAAAGATTTTATTAAATTAACATCATTTTCAAACGCAGCATATAAAAGTCTATATTTATTATCACTAAAAGCATCATTAATTGGCAGTTTATTATACTAAAGATTCTTATTTCCTAGTCTACCTCCTTAAGAAATCAAATAATCTTTCACTTTTTGGCATTTAGCATCATTTAAAGGTGTTGCTCCCCACCTATCTTTAATATTAACGTCCACTTTTTCACTTTAAACTAAAAATTTTACAATTTCAATGTGTCCTCCGGAAGCTGCGAGATGTAAAGGTGTCCTTTTATCATAGTCACCTTGATTTAATTGTATATTGAAGTTTTTAAGTCTAATAATACCCTCCATGTCTCCAATTGAGGCGCAAGAAATACTTCCTATAATATATTTTATTATCGTTTGGAAAGCTTTGTTTTCGCAATCTTTTTTATTCAAATCTTTATGGAATAAATTAAAGTTGTTGTATATATTGCTTATTTATTTTATCAGTCCTATACCTCTTATTGAATTCCCTTCTTCGTTTAATTTCGGGCCAAAACTAGCAAAGGAACCTAATCCGGGTATTATAGTTAATAAACCACCCGAAACGCCACTTTTGCAAGGAATTCCGAGATTTTTAGTGAATTTTCCGGCTCCATTGTACATTCCACAGGTTAGCATAAATGTTGTGATAGCTTTAACACTTTCTGGCTTTAGTATTCTTTCACCAGTGGATGGGTTTATGCCATTATTTGAACACATAGTGCCAAATCTAGTTAAGGATTCCACATTTATAATTATTGAGCACATTTGGAAATATAAATCAAGCGCTTATTGTGCAAATTCTTTCATTTATTCAATGTTTTTATCTTTTTTGGGAAATACTCCATTTGCTAACATTAAATATGACAAAGCATGGTTTGTGTATCCTGTAAGCTTTTCTTCTAAATATAATTTATGGTCAATTTAGATTTTTTATTTACACAAATCCTTCCTAGTAGCCCTCTAATAGAATTCTAATATATCCTCCAAAGTTTTCCCGTGTTCCAAAAGAAGCGCTGCGACCATTATCGCTCCTGAGTTTATCATAGGATTATGCGGACGACCTTTTTGATCGAAAACTGGGGCGTTAAAAGGCATTCCAGAAGGTTCTTCGCCTATATATTAGTGAACTTCTTCCCCTATAAGGTCATATAAATATCCATACGAGACTATTTTACTTATTGATTGGATTGAGAAGGTTACTTAGGTGTCTCCATATTCTATATATTGTCCATTGTTTGAACAAAAACTGGCTGAGAAATAAGATGGATTGAAGTTTTTTAATGTAGGGATATATTATGCAGTTTTACCGTGGGAATATTCTTCGCTTTTTTTTACATAATGGGCACATTCTTTAAAATTACGGGCAAAACGGTCAAATGAAGGAATATTTAAATCTGATTCGAATACTTTTTTTAAAAAATGGAGGCCATTTGTTAATTATTGGTATTCTTGGAAATATATGAAATCTTAAGGACCTTTGTTTTGTAATTTTCGGATTATTTTATGCAGTGAATAATGAGAGAGAACACCCATGGAGTCTAACATTGATAGTATTTCATCTTTTTTTAAATAACCGCGATTTTAATAGTCTAAAACATGAAATGAGCGCGTTATCCAGGTTTAGGTTTAGGCAAAAGTATATTTTAATGAGTTTGGGAGTTTTTTTAATGAATAAGGTTTCAAAAATAAGTTTTTATAAAACATTTTTTTTTATATACTTTAATTTGAAAGATTTTATTGAAATATTTATTATATTAAATATTAAAGAATATAATTATTATATATATGCTTTAAGATTAATTATTTCTAATGTTTTGTTTGCGAATAAATTATATTTTTATATTTATTTTATGAGAGCAAACGTATGTATTTTAAATTTTAAGTTGGTTTAACAAATAAGTCTATTTTTTTTATTTAAGAGTCTTTTATTATAATCATTTTTAGTTTATAAATTTTTATTTTTAAAGAAAACTATAAAAAAAAAAAAAATTATATATAATAAATAACTAAAACTTTTAAAATATAAAAATTAATATAAAAAATTATATTCAATTTTTAATAAATTAAATTATCATTTTAATTATACTTAATAAAATTTATATAAACATTGGAATTAAATCATTTATAATATAAGCATTTTATTTATAAGTAATTTATTAAATATTTATTTACTTTAATTTTAATATTAAAATTAGCGAATCTGATTAAATGTAAAATACTAATTATTTATATACAGTTATCTGTATAAAATATTGAATTTAACTTATAAAAAAAAGATTTTATGTAAAAAAAATATTATTCTCTAAAAAAACATATAATAAATCTTTTATATTTTATATTATTTATAAATAAAAGATTATAAAATAAATTAAAAAAATATTCCCAAATAATTATCAATATATAAAAATAAATATATTTCATATAAATATTTATTCTTTTATAATAATATATTTTTATTTTTTTAGAAAAAAGTTTTATTCATTAATTAATATAAAGTATTTGTTTTAAAAAAAATGAAAATAAATAAAAACTAACACAAAGACTAAAAAAAATTAAAAAAGAGAAAATTTTCTTATTAAATCGTTATATATTTATAAAAAAAGAAATCATTTTTTTTTGTTTTTTTATCAGTTGTTTGTAATTCAGCTTCTGTAAGTGCATCAGGATATTAACTAAATGTCCTATTAGTATTTTGTATAAAATCTTCTAATCCTTCTAAGTGTTAAACATGATTATACCTAAAAAAAATAAAACAGAATATAAAAATAAGAACAAAAAAAATACCATCTAAAAAGATTGTTATATTTAAATTTAGTTTAATTGTCAAAAGTTGTAACATATTCATAACAAAAAGCAAATAATAGTAAATCGGCAAAAGTAATATGATTTCCAATCAAAAATACTTTACTCTCTAAATCTTAATTTAATATTTGTAGTATTTTTTCTTTATTTTTTTACAATTATTTACATAATTCATAAATTTGAAGTAACTATAATATTTTTGATAAAAAAAATTATTATTTTATAATTTGTTATTTACTTAATTATCGTTATTTTATCCAAATAATATTTCTTTAGTAAATGTTAAATCTGATAAATAATGACAAATATTAAAAGAATTAGAAAGAATTTCAGTTGAGGTGAGTAATGAAGGATGTTAGGGAAGTTATATTAATCCTTATTTAATATAATTTAATGCACATTAACTCAATTTTATGACATTTACTTTGTTTCTTTTTACTAATCTTGTATAATGACAAAATAATTCGATTACAAAACTTTCTGAAGTTTGATCTAAAAATAATTCCATTATATTTATTAATTTTATTTGTTTCTTATTATTTTTTAATGTTTATTTTTAATATTATTAAAAATATAAAGAGAAATATCTTTTTTATTTCCTTATTTTATTTTAATTTAATAAAAAAAAAAAAAATCAATATTATTAAAAAGTAGAAATTGAATATATATATATATATATATATATATATATATATATATTTTTAAATTTTTTATAATTTTTTTTTTATTATATTAGATTTTTTTTTTTTTTTATAAATATAATATATTATATATTTTCATTTATATAAATAGTAAATATTTCATTTTGATTTATAAATTTATTATTATTTTAATATTAATTAATTTATTTGTATATTTATTATAAATTTATCCCATATAATATCACTTAGTATGTATATTTTTTTAAAAAAATTAAATAATTTAGTTATTAATTTTTTTTATTTAAATTTTAATTTAATATTAAATATAATTTTTATAAAATCTATTTAAAAAATATCTATAATATATTTTTAATTTTTAGATATATATAAAATAATGTTTTTATAAAAAAAATAATGAAAATTATTAAATATTAATTAAAACTTAACACAGTATAAAAAATAATTTTTATATATTTAATTCTAAAAAACTTAATACACAAAATCTTTAGCTTTATTTATAATATCGAAATTATATTTTATTATGAATTTAGTTTATTATAAAATATTATTAATTTTATTATTGATTTGAACAATATAAATTGTTATAACTTTAAGAATGCAAACAATAATTTTAATAACAAATAAAAACGTAATATTATAAAAAATAAATAAAGATATAAACTAAATTAAATTTAAAAAGTATTAGCAATCAAAATAATTTTAAAATATTAAATTTAATATCTATTTTGTATAATAATTATTAATATTATTTTTTTTGATTTAAAAAAATAAAAATTTAAAAGATAATTATTTTAAAATTAATTTTTATTATATTAAAAATAATTATTTTATATAATTTTGTTTAATATCTTAATAAAATAAATAATATTTTAATAATATTAATTTTTTTATTTTAATATTTTCCTCTTTAATTAATATCTGTTATATTTATATTTTTATAATATTTTTTATATTTATATTAATTTCAACAATATATATGTTTTTAATTAATTTTATATTTAGCCTTCCTTAAAAATTATAACAAAATTATGAAATAAGCATTATTAATATAAAATATTAAATAATAGATAGTTTTATTGAAATTTTCTATAAACATTATTATTAAATATCAAAAATAATTAAAAAAATGATTCTTTTACAATTAATATTGGTTTTATAAATATATATCTTTTTAATATTAAAATATAATAATTATTTTTATTTTTTAATTTTTTTATAAATTGTTTTTAATAAAAAATAATTTAGTTATAAGCATTTATAATTTGTATATTTTTAAAAAATATATTAATATTTTATATTATAATAGAAAATTTAAATTTATTAATAGTAAAATATTTTTATAAAATTAAAAATTATTTTAATAAAAAAACAAAAATATTTTGTATATATATAAATATAAATAGATTATGTTTTTAAGAAAATTAATTAAAAAAAAAATTAAATTATATAAAAAAAGAAAGTTTATATTATTATGATAGTGTAAGCTTTTTTAAAAATAAAAATTATATTTAATTTTTTTATAAAAATTTAATATATATTTAGATCAAATATATTATTTATGTATAAAAAATTATATATATTCTAAATAAAAAATAAAATTCATAAAAATATATAAAATTAAATAAAATAAAAATTAATCTTTAATTACTAATTTTAAGTTTTACTATTTTTTTTGAATAAATTTCCATAAAAATACATAAAAACGTAAAATCAAAATAAAAAATTAGTATAAGGATATAATCGATAATATAAATTATAATATAAAAAGATAAATTGTAATATATTAATTTGTGATATATTAATTAATAAAAATACAAATTTTTAAATAAATAAATTTATCATTAATTAATTATATTAATAAAATTTATTTTTAAAACTGTAAATACATTAATAAAAATACATAAATAATAATTTTTATAATCAATATAGATTCTTTTTATAATTAAGAATAATTATATGTTTAAAAAAAAAAATATAAAAATTTTAAGAAACATAATAATGAAAATTTATTAAACTTTTTATTTATTATTTTAAAATATTAATATAATAGTAATTCAATAAAAAAATTTAAATATATATATTTATATATATATTTTATATATATGTTTATAATATAGTATAATATTATTTATATATATTTTTTTATTTCATTTATTTAATATTTTTTATATTATAAAATATTTATTTATGCAAAAATAATATATCCGTTTTTATTATTGAAATAAAATATACACGTTACAAAATAATATTTAAATAAAAATTGAATAATTTAAAAAAGGTGGTATAGCAAATAATAAATATTATAAAATATGCAAATTATTTAATTTATATTTTATTTAATTATTATATTTAAAATAAATATAATTATTCAAAAAACATTTAAACTAATGATTATTTTATTTAAGGTTTTATAGCGAGATTACAAAAAATAATTAAATTATTTGTATTATTTTATTTATCAAGTTGATAATCTATAAAATATTTTTAAAATTAAAATTATTTTTATAATTAAAAGATTTAAATGTTATTGAAAATAAATACAGAAAGTTATTAATTTAAAATAAAGGACAATTAAATATGAATTAATATAAATAAATAAATTATAAAATAATTAATTAAAAGAAAACAATTAATCATCATATTATTATATAATTTTATTGATTTTTATTTTATTAAAATATATAATTTATAATCTATTTGAATAATCTTAATAAGCTTATTCAATTAAATATATAAAAATTCTAAATTTATTAAATTAAAAATAAAAAAAAAATTAATAAAATCAAAATTAGTAAAATAAAATAAAAACAATATTTTATTTATTTATTTATTTATAATATAATTTACCCAATTTTATTATAATTTATAAAAATAAGCATAACTATATATTTATTAATTAAATTTTTTAATATAAAAAGAATTATCGGAAGATCTCTTTAGAAGTAAATTATAATAACAAAAGTTTTTAATTTAAAAAAATATATGAATGTGATTTTTTTTTTCATTATATATATAGTATTTTAATAAAAAAATAATAATAATAAGAAACCTATAAAATTATAATTAAATTTTTTATTCTGGAGGTATTATGTATAACAAATCTTATAAAAATATAATTATACATAAGTAAAGATAGTATATGTTAAGTTTAACCAAAAAATTATGGTGAATTTAATTTAAATAAAGATTTTTGACATTATTAAAGGTAAATAAAAAAAATTAAATATTTAAAATTATTATATATATATATATATAAATATATAATATATATATATAATATATATATATTGTTTTATATAAATTAATAAAAATATAAATATCTTTAATGATATTACTAAAGAAAAAAAATTAATTTTTAAATAAAAATATAAACCACATCAACAAAAGTATAAGTAAAAAAATAGGTCAAAAAATATATATTTAATTTATAAGAAACAAATAAATAAACTTTAAAATTAAATTTAAATCTTTAAATATGTAATAAAAGATTATTAAAATTATTTTTAAATATATTAATCTGATTTTAAATAAAGATAGGATAATTATATTAATGCTATTAATATGAAGGATATGATAATAAAGAAATTAATTAGCTTTAATTTTTAATATGAAATAATTAAACTATACCCCATATATTTTTATTTATTTTTTTTAAGAATAAAAAAAAAAATATATAATATATGATTTTTATCAATAATATATTTTTTTTCCATTAAGTTATAAATTATATCAATATATATTATTTTTAATATTTTATTTAATTTTTAAATTATCAAAATAAAATAAATATTTATGTTTTTGTTTATTTGTATAATATAAAATAAATTTTCTTTTATATTTAATTTTTTTATTTTTTCAATTTTAATTATAAAATTGTAAATTTTAAAAGTATAAATATAATAATTTATATGCATTTTTTTATTTCAATAGTCCTCAGTATTTTATTTAAGTACTCCTTTTTTATCTTTCATATCTTTCGCAAGTTTAAGCTTCTCTTTGATTTCTATTACAAATTTCTTCATTCCATTTTCATCGAATATTTTCATTGATTTACATAAACATTTTTATGCATCAAAATAGTTTTTTGTTAATATTTTTATTGTTCCTATTAGCCTTAATATTTTGGCTACTTAAATTGAATTTTCTCCATGTGTTTTACTTTCGATTTCCTTATTTTTTCAACAAAGAATATTATATATAAATATAAATATAAATATAAATATAAATATAAATATAAATATAAATATTATTTATATATTATTATTTATATATATATAATATTTAATATATTTATTTATATATTTTTTTATATTTTTTAAACTTCTATTTCTTCTAATATATCCAAAGCTTCTTCATGATTTTAATTTTTTAAATGTATAGATGATATTTATTTTTTTATTTTCATGATTTTTTTATCATTAGATCCGTAAATTTCTTAATATAACTCAATTATCTATTATTTATATATATTTTTTATTATTTTAAAAAATAATTATTGATATAAAAAGAAAATATCAACTTTTTAAAGTGAGTATAATTATTAATCTATTTTATTTGCTTTTTCTTAATATTTACTTAAAACTTAGTATTATTCTGCTAAAAATTCTATTTTAACATTAATATAATCAATTTCTTCTAGAATTTCTATTTTTATAAAGATATTATTTAAAAATAATTATTTATATATAAAACTTGCCAATAGCCTTCTATTAAAATTCAATAGCTTCAATAATACTATTTTAAAGTTCATAAATTTTAGCAATATCAATATAAGCAACTGCACTTTATTCACTTTTATATCCATATTTACTTTCTGAAATATTTAAAATTCTCTTTAAGTATTCAAGAGCTCTATCATAATCTTTCAATTTGCTATAACAATTACTTATATAAGTTAATGTTTAAATACATGAGACATCATTTTCTCCATTTATTTAAACTTAAATTTCATTCGCTTTTATAAGCAATTCTAAAGAATCATCATAACTTTGAATATATAGATAGCATCTTTTTTTATTAATAATAAAAATAAAATACAAGTATTTACTTTCCAAGATAAGTTAATATAGTTGAATGATATAGTTTAGATTCTTTTATTTCTGAAAACAAAGTTCCGTTTTTTTTCAATGCAGTTGTTAAATGATCTATTGCTTATTCATAGCATTTAAAATCTAAATAAGCTATTCCTAGTTTTGTATGTGCTTCTACTAATAAGAATTAGCTTTTTTCATGTGTAAATACTAAAATCTGTTTTATTTTATTTTTTTATTTTTATTTTTATTTTATTTTATTACTTTTGCTAAAGCTAATTAATGCATTCGAATGTTTAATGTTTTTTCTTCGTTTTTTTCTTTAGCGCATTCATCTAATATTTTAAATTTTTCGTAAACATCTTCACTTATTTAATCTGATATTTATTAATTTAATAGTTCTTCTTCTTCTTTTTACTTTTTTTGTTATTCTTTTTTTTTTTTTTTTTCTCTCATATAAATTAGTAGTAATTTTTTTTATTTTTTTTTACCTCTTTCGATTTCATTTTTATTTTGAGATGATTAATTATTCTTTTTATTAGATTATTTTTATATTTGTGCAGGTTATAATTCCCTTTTTTAAGTGCTTTAATTTTATTCTTGATATGTATTTATATTTTCGTTTGCATTTAAGTCGTTATTACTCATATAATAAATTTTAAATAAATAAGAAAAACTAAAATGTAAAAAAAAAATAAGAAATGGTAAGTTATTTAATTAAATTATATAATATAAAAAAATATTTCTTTATTATTCTTTTAATTATTAAAACTATATTATTATTATTATATTAAAAATGAATTTGTTAAAAAAAAAAAAATTATAATTTTTTAAAAATATTATATTTTATTTTTTATTTTGTAAATATAATAAATATATTATTAAAAAGTAAAATATGTAATTATAACCTTATTAAATATTTAAAAATATAGTACTTAACAATCATTAATATTTTTAAAATTATGTATATATTATTTGATCTTTTTTATTTTTTTGTATTTTTTTTTTAAACAAAAATTAATTAAAATATTATATTATATGACAAGAAAAAAATGGATAAATACATTTTTTTGTTGTTGTTTTAGTTTTTTTTTTTATAAAAAAAAAATAAAAAAAAATATATTAAAAAGTGAAAAATCCTAAATAATAAATTAAGAATATAAAAATTTAATTGAAAATAATTAAAAAAAAATATCCAATTATTTATAAGTATACATAAAATTTAATATAAAAATAAAAAGAACAAAAAAAAAAAATGGAACTTTTAAAACTATCAGATGAATCTTTAATTTATGAACTTCATAGACGTTTCAAATGTCGTAATATAAAAGATTCTAAAAGACTTGTATTAATAGGTAATTATGCTAATAATGAATAATAATTATATATATTATTTAGTTTAATATAATATTAATAATAATAATTAAAATAATCAAGGATTACCAGGTGCAGGAAAAGGAACTCATTCTTATAATTTATAAAAAAAATTTTGCTTATGTTAACTATCTACAGGAGATTTATTAAGAACTGAAGTTAGAAATGGTACTCCTTTAGGAAAATAAGCCAAAAGTATAATGTAAAAAGGAGAATTAGTATCTGATGATATAATTTTAAATATAGTAAAATATAATTTGATGAAGTAATTTTTTTTTTTTTTTTTTTAGCTATAATTTTTATTAATTTATTTTATTTTAATATAGACCTGAATGTTCAAAAGGAGCAATTTTAGATGGATTCCCAAGAACTTTATAATAGGCTTAAAAATTTGATGAAATCTTAAAAAATGAAGGTTTAAATATTTGGAAAGCATTATACTTTAAAATTGATGATTCTGTAATATTAGAAAGGTAAAATTTAAAAACTCTATTTATTTTTTAAAATAAAAGTAATATAAATAATATAAACATTTTTTCTTTTTCTTTTTCTTTTTTTTTAAAAAAAAATGCAAATTTAATTGCTTTATATTTTTAGTTTTTTTATATTTATTTTTATATATAAATATTACTATAATTAAAATTTTATTAATTTTTATTTAATAATATATATTATAGATTAGGAGGAAGAATTGTTCATTTACCCTCTGGAAGAACATATCATTTAAAGTATAATCCACCATAAATTCCTTATTGTGATGATGTATTTAAATAATTTTATCTGCTTTTTTTTTTTAGAAATAATATATTAAAATAAAGGTTACAGGTGAATAATTAGTTTAAAGGCCTGATGACAAACCAGAAACTATTAAAACAAGACTCGAAAACTTTCATTCATAAACAAAGCCAATGCTTGAATATTATGAAAAATAAGGACTTTTAGCAACTATTAATGCATAATCAAGTATTACTAATGTTTGGAGATAAATAAAAGATGTATTTAAAAATGGTTCAGTTGAATAAAATTGAAAGAATAAAAAAAAATATGATTGTAAACCTTTAAAAATAGTTATTTTATTTTTATAATATATCAATCTATATAAATAAATTTTAATTTTATAAAAAATTAATAATTATTATATTAAAAATTAATTAAAATATATATTTTTAATATATTATCTACTTAAAAACGAATTTTTAGAAATTCTTTAAGGACATATTATGAAAAAAATTAAATACTTTTATTTGAATAAACATTTATATTTATAACAATTTTAAAAAAATAAAAAAGAATATAAAACTTTAATAAGAAAATATATATAAGAATTATTAAATATTCTCATTTATAAAAAACAATAATATAAAATAATAATTTTAAACTATTTTAAGAAATCAAAAAAAAAAAATTAATCAAAAAAAATAACTAATATAATATATATATATATGTAAAATAATATATATATATATATAATAAAAGAAAAAAATATCATTCTCTAAGTCTAATAAAATAAAACATAAGCTGAATTATCAACTAATTTATGTTCTGAGTATTTTCGAGACTTTAGAATCATTAAAATCATACCATTCTTAATTAATATGATTTTTCGCATAAGCAGTGTAATGCCCTCCACCTATGTTTCCATAATGATTTGAAATGGCAAATAAATCATAAAAAAGATTTTTACAATCTTCTTTAATAACATATTTATTTAAATTAAGTCCTCTAATTGGGAAATAAATAAGATCATCAAGTTTTTATCCTCCATGATTATTATAAAAATATTAGCCTTAATAAGAAAGTAATGCCTTGGATGTTTTGAACCTTTTTAAATGAATAATAAGTATTTTCGGAGTTTAGTAAACTTCAATTTTTTTAGATGCGTTTTTGTGTTTTTTGCAATTCGCGCAGTACCATTCATTATCTTTTTCAAGAATTTCCTCTTTTACAAATAAATCTAGACAATCATATAAAGTATAATTTTATTGATTTTACTTATTCTAAATGATCATTACTTTTATATATGAAATCTTGATATTAATTTAACTTAATATTGTTTATTTGTTCATTTATTTTTATTATTAATTAAATATTGTCTTATTTTGTCACAATTAAATTCGTTTTTAAATGTTCTTTTAGAATTATATTTTAATTATTTTTAATCTTCTAAATATATTATATAAGGCTTCATATCATTCATCTTGTTATTAAATAAATAATGTGTTATATTCCTTTATTATGTTTTCTTCGTTTGTATTCTATATTTAATCTTATAATTATAGTGCTGATAATATATAAGCACGTAAATCCGCCAAATTTTTAGATGAATCGTTTTATATGAAGAATTTATACCTACTGTCATTCTTCTTTAAAAACTACAAAGTGTCAATTAACCATTATTAAATTCTTCATTTGTAAGAAAAATATCTAAATAAACCTTTTTATAAATATATATGTGTATATATATATTTTACTTATTCTCTTGTATTAGTAGGGACATCTTGATCAAATTTTTAATTAATTTTTTCGAAAACAAAGAAAATGCCTGCATGATCATTAATATAATCTCGTTATAATTATCCAATATAAATTCTACAATCCTCTATTTAGCAATAATTGCGAAAATTAAATTATCGACATCTACATTAACTATTTTACTGATTTTATTTTTTATTTTTTTCGCATTTTCGTTTTATTTTATTTTTAATTTTATTTAAAAAGGACTTTCGTTTCCATCCCGAGAAACATAATATAAAACCAATTCAATACTAGGAACCGAAGGCATAGGTACTGAAATAGTCATAAAAGGATCAAATGTGACTGATTTTTTTCCACATGTAGGACATACTAATGTGGATTTAAACATCCCTACCATTAAATCAGTAATTATTGATTTGTTTCTTTTCTAATAATTATCCCAGCTTTTCTCAGCCACTTATTTGTCGTTATTTCCATCAGATTCTAATTATTCTAAGTATGGTTTTTTTTAGTATTTTATTTAAATCTTCGTGGATTCCGTCTAATAAATAAGATAGAAGTTCTTATGAATCTTATTAATTAAATCCACTAAACTTTAAATTTATTAATTATTAATTATTTTATTTAACATATATAATATTTATATATATATATAATTTTGTTAAAAAAAATACATATATAATTTACTTAGGGAGCAAATTTGCCTACAATACGTTTTAATTCCCAAGGAGATTCACAACTATTAGATCCTAACCATATATTTTTAATAAGTTCAGCATATGCAGCAGCTAAATATCCACCTTATTATTAAAGTAAAAAAAATATAAAGAATTAAAAAAAATACCTGTCCCTAATGGATTATCTCTATTTATATCATCTAGAAATAAATTTTACTTCATATAATTAGTTAATTCCTAAATATTACTTAAGCATTAAATTGAAGAGTTCATAAAACATGTATTTCCTAAATTTTAAAGTCCACAAATTCCATTTCTGGCATTTCCAGGTTAAGATTTATGGAAAAGCTTTATTTTAAAAATATCCATAAGTTGTTTTTTTTCAAGAATGATTCTTTTCATATTTATGCATTCATTTTTGTGATTATTTCTTCCTTTTTTTTAACAATCTTCATTACAATATTTAACCAATCTACACTCACAAAAGTATGAATATCCATTATTTTTTTAACAAAAAGCACATTTTTCATTATTTTCTTACTCCTCTTCGAAAACCCAGTCTTATTGATTACCTTTAAATTCAATTAAGATTATACTTTCGTAGTTTATTTCGATTTCTTCGAGAATTTTATTTTAGTCTAAATAATTTCCTGAAATAAAAGTTGGCTTCTGGAAATTCTAGTTTTATATTTGTTTTTAAATTTTTTCGATTTTATTTCTTTCAACTTTCCATAATTTACATTATTCACCTTCTTTGTCTAAAATTCTACAAATTCTGCTTTATAAATTACTCACGAATTCCTTTTTGCTTGCCTGGACATATTCGGGTTCTTACAAATGTATTTTAGAGTTTTCCTAAATTAAATAAAAACCAACTTTTAATAAATTCACTTCCACTATATTTACACTTTCATTTGCTTTTATAACAAGTCTCTATATGAGATTTAAATAACCATATTTTTCGCATAAATAACGGGCTGCGTTTGACGAAATAATCACAAAGTGCTTATTTTCGAAAAAATTGTTCCTAAGACAATATTTAGTGTATTTTTTTAACTGATCAGGGTCTTCTTTTATCTATAAGTTATACTCTATAATATCATAATTGTCAATAGGACCCGGATAATGATTGTCTTAGCAAGGATCTTTATATTGATTTTCGTAAGTGTGCTCGTTTTTCATATCTTAGTTGTATTAATTGATGTATTTTTACCATTATGTGAACCAATGAAGGGATATAATGTAAACTGGAAAACCAATAATTTTCATGAAGCTGTCATTTGTTTCAAAAAGTTTCATTTTTTAGAGGAATATTTCATTTAGTTCTTTTAAAGAATTTTGATCAATTTTTTCCTTTTTTTTTTTATGTTTTTATTCTTTATATTTTTTACTTTTTCTTTTTCTAGTATTTAATCTATTGCTTAAAGCTTTTAAGTTATTTCGGATTAATATGGAAACTATTGAAATTAGGTGTTTTATATATTTTCTTTTATTAGTTAAAAATATTGCTTTGAATGGGTAAAACATCTTAAATAATATAAAGAATTGGCCTTATAATAATACACATCTATATCTGTTTTTGTAAGTTTTATGGATTCTTTTCTTTTTTCTAAGTATTTATCTGCATATTATATTGCTTTTTCGTAATTTTAATTATAATAATGATAATTTGATAGCACTTTTTCTAATTTTGGGTCTTTACAATAGTTTTCTTATAATTAATTTAATAACCTTTCGCAATTTATTTAATCTATTGGTATCAATTTTTCGGCTTTCGTTAAAATTTCTTATTACATTGTTTTTATATATTTTTTTCTTATTAATAATATATATATATATATATATATATATTTATATATATATATATATATATATATTTATATATATATATATTTTTAAAAAAAAAGATTCTTTTTTATATATTTATTTTAAAAAAAAATAGAAATTACTAATATTTATTATTTTTATTTTTTTTTAAAAAAATACTTCTTTATTTAATTAATTTTATACATATTTAATTTTTAAACGAGTTCAAAATAATTTTTATTGTATTCTATTATTTTTAAATTGATTATTTAATAAATTTCTAATATTATTATATATATATATTATTACTTAGTATTAGAATTAAAAAATTTATTTAAAAATTATTGTAAAATTAACATTTTAAATTTTTTTTATTAAATCATATTTATATTAATTTTTATGTTTATATTGATATAAAACGATAAAATATAAAAACTCTAGATTACTCAAAATTGTATTATATAAAATTTTATTGTTGATTTACTATATACAATAATATTATTAAACATATAATTATGTTTAAAATAGGTTTAAATAAATGTTAGAATTTTTTTAAATAAATTTTTTAAAAATAATAATAAAAGTATTAATATTTATTTATTATTTATATATAAAATAATGGACATAAAAATATAAATTTAATTAAATTTTAAATTAATTATTTTATAATGCTTTTTGTAATTTATTTGAATTATATTAAAACTGTTTACATATTTGTTAATTTCGATAATCTAATAAAAAAAATTTCAAACTAATAATATTTTAATAAAAATAGACTTATAATATTTTTTATTTAATAAAAAATTATTTAAGTCTTTTTATAAATGTGAATTCTACTTTTATTTGAATAATATTTTGTTAAATTAATTATAATAATTACTAAAGATCATTACCTTTATTATTATTTCAGAAATATATAAGTAATTTAACAATTAATTTAATAAAATATTAAATATTTTTTTTTTTTTTTTTTCATAAAAAATTAGTTTTTTTTTTTATTAATAATAAAAAAAAAATATATAAAAAGAATATAAAAACTAAATTAATAAAATACAAAAATAAAATCAATATTTAATTAAGTAAAAAATAGGAAAAATAAACAAAATAAAATATAATTTTATCTAAAAAAAATAAAAAATAAAAAAAAAATGGTTAAAGTAAACATTTTAGCAGAAGCCCTTAAAACCTTAGTAAATGCTGAAAAAATGGGTAAAAAGCAAGTCCTTTTAAGACCTGTATCAAAAGTACTTTTAAGATTTTTAAGAATTATGTAAAAAAATGGATATATTGGAGAATTTGAAATTGTTGATGACCACAGATCAAAAAAAGTTGTTGTAGAATTATTAGGAAGAATAAATAAATGTGGTGTTATTTCACCCAGATATGATGTTCCTTTAAGTGATTTCGAAAAATGGACCAATAATGTACTCCCTTCCAGATAATTCGGACATGTAGTTTTTACAACTACTTATGGTATACTTACACATGAAGAATGTAGATTGAGACATACTGGTGGTAAAGCCTTAGGATTTTTCTATTGAGAATATTTTTATTACAATTAAATTAATATTAGTAGCTTTTTTTTTAAAAAAAAAAAAATTATTTATTTAGTTTTTTTAATTTTTTTTTTTTTTTTATTTTTGTAAAAAAAAAAAAATATTTAAATCAAAATAGTTTTTTTTTAAAATTTGTATAATAAATTGCAACTATAAATTAATAATTTGATATTTTCATAATTTTTTTAATAGCAATGTCTTTTTAATATAATGTCTATTTAGTTTTTTTTTTTTTTTTTTTAATAATTAATTTAAATATATGTATAGATTATTGATTTTTATTTTATTGTTTAACAAACACTATATAAAATAATAAAAATATATTTATTTTAATCAAATTTAATTTTTTTTTTTAAAATAAAAATAAGAAAAGAAAGTAAACTAAAAACAAAATATATAATTCGTAAAAATTAATTAGTAAAATATAATATATAGTATTATTTTAATTAAATAATAATACTATAAATTACATTATCAAGACTATTCAAGTGAAATAAAAAATACATCTTTAAAAACAGTATTAACATAATCTACTAATTCATGAAGTTTTTTAATTTTTGAGTTAAAATAATAGCCTAATTTACAAACTTTTGGAACTAAATTAACTTCGAATTCATTTTTAGGAACTTTAATTTAATTTTTCAAATTAGCAAATAATTAGGCCCTTAAAATACTTACAAAAGGGTGATCACTAATCATATCGCAGAATGTGTATTTTCTTTTGAAAAAATTATATTAGCAATTATATTCACATAAATTTAGTATTTGATTTTGTCCTTAAAACTATTCAATACTTTCTTATTGCAATTCATACATATTATTTGCTTCATTTAATTTCATATATAAAACTTGTCTGTTTCCCATATAAAATCCATGTTATTAGTATTAAGAGAACAAAATAAAAGTCCCAGGCCAAATATATATATGAAATCCGGGTTTAAGGCGAACTTATTAAGTTTAATTGTCATTTTTTACATAATAATCACAATCTTTAATTGGCCAAAAAAGATATATTTAATCTTAAATTTAAGTAGGATTAATATATTCATGGAAAGGTTTTATTTCATAATTTATATTTACTAATTTGATTATATTTCTATAATATTATTTATTTTATTTTATTTTTTTAAAAAATAATAATAATACTTAATTGTTTCAAATGCATCAAGATTTGTAAACTATTACCATCTTTATTATATAGAATTTATTAATTATTTAATTTTTTTTTCTAGGATATATTCGTTGTTTAATATTTCTATAAATTTATATCTATTTAATTCTATTATTTTTGATTTATAATCTCTATTTCCTATTAATTCAACTTCCTTTATAAGAGATAATTCTAATAATTCAGAAAGTTTTATCTTTTATTCACTATTAAGATTAATTATTGAATTTTGTTATATACTTTTCATTATATTTGGAAAATTTGAAAACTATATTTTATTTCCGTTACTAAATTATTGCATTAATGAATCGAATTAATCATATTAAGTCTCTGAAATTATAAAATTGGAAGTTAGACTATTATAAAGTATTAAAAATGTATTATATTTTTGTTTTTCTTAATTTTATTAGTCTAAATGAGAAATATCAAAGGAAAATATAATTTAATTTTTCTTCTATCCTTTATGTATGTTAAATTTCCAGAACTTCTCGTTGATTAATTTGACAAAAACTTCTTTCTATAGTTATTGATTTTCCATTAATATATTTTTTTTAATAATTTTTTTTTTTTTTAAGATAGTTTTTTATAATCACAAAATTAAATTAATATAAAATGCTTATATATAATAAAAAAAAAAATTAAAAATAAAATAAAATGATAATATTATATATTTAATAAAATAATAACATTTGTAGAATATAATAAAGAAATAAATATATTAAAATAAAACATATTTTTTTATTGATTATTTTGAAATAATATTAAAATATAAATATATAAATATTATATATATATATATATATATATATATATATATATATATATATATATATGAATAATATTCTTATATATATAAAAAATTATAATAAATATATTAATTAGTATATTATTAATATTTTTTATTTATATATTAATATAAAACAAAAAATATGTAAAAAGTTTAATTATTTAACTACAGCAACTCAAAACAATAAAATAGAAAATTAAATTTTTAAAATATAGAATTTAATATATCAGATTACTTAATTTATTCGAAATTACAAACATTAAAAAGAATTTGTAAAATAAAAAAAATTAATTAAAATATATAAATTATATATATCAACAAATATTAATATTTATAACAATAAGCATATTTATTAATATAAAAAATAATAAAAATTTTAAAAATAAATATATATCAAAATAAAATTGAATACATATCAAAATTAAAATATATTTAATCATTATAACTTTTTATTATTAGTTTTAAAAACGCATAAATACATTAAAAAAATTATATATAATAGTTTTAAAACCAAAAAATATAACATATTAACAAAATGTATATTAGATTAAAATACCAGAACATAATTTTGATTTATCTTTAAATCATAAAATTAATTTATGATTCTTAAAATAAATTAAAAAAAAAAATACATTATATATTTTATATTATTAATAATACATTTTCATTTGTAATAAATATATAAGTACTCGATAAAAATAAACTATATAATTTGTTTATAATATACTGTTATTAAATATGCATGTATATAATTAAGATACATTTTAAAAATAAATATATAATTTTTTACAAATTATATTAATAACTATATAAATTTTATATATTAGAAATATATATTTTATATTAGAATCATTTAATAAATGTTTATATGTAAAAAAAACTAATATATTTTATATTCATATTTAATTTTTATTTTTTATAACTCAAATCTAGTAACAAAAAAGGCAAAAAGGCAATAAATATTTGTCTATATGCTTTTTATTTTAATTTGAATTTGCTTTTTTTGAAAAAAAATAATAATAAAAACAATATAATAAATAATATTTAAAAATCAATATTAATATAAATAAATTATATCAATTAAAGTGTACATAATATATTAAATTTTAATTAATTATTTTTTAAAAATAATATATAAAAACATTATGCTTTTATTTTATAGGTCAATTTTTAATTAATTATATATTATGAAAGATATTTATATACATATTATAAAATAAATAATATTTTTTAGAAAAATTAAGCTTAGAAAATGCCAATTCTAAAGTAAATACTAAATGTACCAATAATTAAATCAAATATTAAAAAATACACATAAAAAAAAAAGATATATGTGATAATTAACTAATTTAGTCAAGTTCCAACATTCTACACAGCAATAAAAGCAAAAAACAGTAAAGCAGTATAAACAAATTTCTTTATAGCTTCATTATTAATGTATATTTCGTGGTATATATATGGTATAAAAACTTCAAATGAAATTTTATAATCCGTAAATCTAAAAAATATTTTAGTTTACTTTATATATTGTGCAATATCTATAGTTTTAACAAAAGAAAAATAAAAATAGCATTTTTAATAACATTTACATTAATAGAATATAATTTTTTTATGTTTTTGCCAATTCAAATGTTAGGTGCAGTTTGTACTCTTTTTTAAATACTTGCTACTTCTATTTAAATAGAATAAATAGTATTTAAATTTATTTTTAATTTAAATATATATAAAATAGTTTAAAGGTTTGAAAAATTGGGATAAAAATTATTTTGTTACTAAAACTTTCACTATTAGTACTATTTCTAGTATTTTATGGGTGCTAGCTGGATTTGAAAATAATGATTATTTTATTATTATTTCTAATTTATATGGATTTAGTTTAAGGTCTTTCTAACTTTCTTTAAGTATTTTTTTACCTGATAAATCATCATAAGATAAAACGATTAAAAATTAATGAATAAAAAATCACTAAAGAAAAAAAATTTTAAAAATATATATGGGTTTACTTATATATAAATTAAACTTTTATCATTTAACTTTTTTTTAATTTAAATATAATTTTTTTTTATATATTTTAATTAGCATTAATAAATTTGTGATTATATTATATTTTTTGTTATATTATACGATATAAGTGTTTGTATAATATTATTATTTTGTTCATATAAATTTAAAATATAATATTAAAAATATTGATAATAAAATAAAAGTTGTGACTGCTAATATTACTCTTTTATTTTTTTTTATATTAGATTTCATTTTTAATAAAAGCCTATGAGAAATACTCAAATCCTCGTCTATTTCTTGTGTATTTAAAATCATTTTATCTAGTTACATATTTTAATCATATAAATTTTTGCATATATCTTATGATTTATCTTCCATTTAATACATATCCGAAATAGCATTCCTTAATTTTTAAGTTCCATCAGTTAAAATATTATTTGTTTTTTTGAAACTTATTTATCCTTTTTATTCCATATTGGAAAGCTTTGTTTTGTTATTTTTTTTATATTTTATATAGATTATATACTTGTATTCTTTATTCCATTAATACAACTTTGTTTTTTTCTTAGGTATAAGTTTGTTCTAAGTTTTATATTTACTTTTTTATATCTTGCCATTAAATTCGGTACTTTTTAATCTTTATTAATAATTAAATATATCAATTTTAATAAAATTTCATTTTTTTTATTTTACTAATTATTAATGTTCTATTTTTTTTTATTTTGGCATAGAATTAATTTCTATTTCCATTTATTTCAACTATAATTATTTGTTTTATTTATTATTAATTTAAAAAAAAAAATACTAATTGGTCTCCTGAATTAATTTCATATTATGCTTCTATAATTGCTAATTCTTTTTTATCTATCAATAAACAAAAAAAATATATGAGTATATAAAAAATATTAAACCATTTTATAAATTTTGAATGCATTATATTTTATTTTCTAAAGAATGAGTTAATTTTATAAAATCTTATTCAAAATTATCAAATAAACTTATCATATAATATATTTAAATAAATAGTATTAAATTATTATAGTTTATTATATATATATCAATTATATCTATAAAAAATATAATAATTAAAATTAAAAAATAAATAAAAAATAATAAATATTAAAATTATATAAAAAATAAAAATTTAATAAATTATTTAATATTAATATAAATATAAATAATAAAAATAAAAAAAGAAAAATAAAAATATATATTTATATAAATAATTATATATAAAAAATAATAATTCAATTTTCTTAGTTATATATGTTTTGTATTTAATTAAATCTTAATTTACAATAGATATAAAAGTCAAAATTTAAATCTTAAAATTCGAAGCTAAGCATTCTAACAATTAGCCAAAAAACATCTGACAGAATTTTACCATCATTAATTTCATTTTCTAAATTTTGTATTTGCTCATATACCTATTCACTACTACTAAATCCTAAGTTTTCGTTTAAAATAGTTTAAACAATATTTTTTATTTAAATATCATCATTTATACTTTTTCCACTTTTAACCCCATAAATATAATGAGCAAAGAAACATTACCTAACTTCCAAAGGTGGATATAGTTCTTTTCGAATAGTAAAAAATGGATATTCTTTAGTTTCATAATCCCACATTTATTCATTAAAATAATTTGCAAGTTCAAAGCATCGATAATTATATCCTGCATATTCAAAATCGACTAAATAAACTTGTTTTTCATTGTGTAGAAAATTTGTAGAATTTAAATCATTATGGCAAAAAACAATATTTTTATTGTGTTTTTCTAACTTTTTATTTATATATTCTTTGAACTTTTCTGAAAAAATAAAGTCGCAAATTTTAAACAATTTATTTTTGTGTTTTTGTGTATTTTTTTTGCTCGATTTTATACTTACGCGGACTTTTTGCTCTACTTCTTTATTTTTTAAATGATTTTCGAATTTATTTGAATATTCGTTTTTATCTAATTCACTTATTTAATGATATTTACTTAATAAAAAGGCTATTTTATTCTAAAATTTAGGTCTGCACATGTCTTCTACTTTTAGTCCTTTATAATTCCAGAATTCTTCTATTCTATATTAATTGTTAGAATAATATATTTTCGGACTTAATCCCTTATTGTACAAAAAATAAGCTATTTTGATTTCCCTTTCTCTGTTTTAGATACATGTGAAATAATCGGAATATATTTTATATATAATTTGGGATTATTCTTTTTTGGTTAGCTCTTTTTTTGTAGTTATTTTATATGTATAGTTTGATAATCCTCCCATTCTTTCGGTTTGAAAATCTTCAGGTTTTAGATTTTTAAAATCTTCTATTGTATTAGTTTTTATTATTTCCCAATTAAATAATGATTGATTCATTTTTTTCGTATTATTATTATTTTTCTTTATTTTTTTGGTCAAAAATAATATTTATTTAGTTTTTTATTTATTTTATTTAAACTATATACCTATATAATATTAATATATTAAATTTATTAAAATATTTTTATTTAATTAGTTTTTAATCAAAATACCAATATATAATATTCTAATCTTTATTTTTTAGATATTATATCAACTTAATTTTTATAAGAGTCGAATATATTATATTTAGAATATAATTTAAATGGATAGCTTATACTATAGTATGTTAATTTCATAATGTATTTATGTTCTAGTTTCTTTATTAATAATACTTTTTAGTTATTAGTATTATAAGAAATGAAATTTTCAATAGATATAAAAATAGCAATTAATATATATTTAAATATTATATAATTTTAATATATATATATATATATATATATATATATATATATATACATATTAAAATTAAAGTTAAATTATAAATTAAAATTAATAAACTCTTCTAGAAAAATAAATAAGGATCAATACGTTTAAATACAAATAAAATTATACGAAATTTTAAATTATAGATTTTTTAAAATAAATAAGTAAATTTATATAAATGTTTTTAATAATTTTTATATTATACACAAATATTATTTATTAAATAAATATCATTTATTTAATATATTTTTTAAAAAAATATTATTATTAATATATCAAAAATAATTTGATTATCTTTTTTATTTTTAATCTAAAAACATAATTTGTTCTATTTATTATGAAGATAGTTTGTTTCTTCGAGTTAAAATAGTACTTTAATTGACTTAATATAATCTTGGAGCAGGAGAAAAATTAAATCTTTATTAAATTGTATAATTTTATCGATCTAAATAATTTTTTCGGGCTATAATAAAGTTTATTGAAACAATGTATTTCTATGAAGAACCATCGTATTTAGTTTATTAGTTTTTTGGTGTTTAATTATTTTTCTAAGTATATTTTATATGCTTTAAAGAATCTATTTATTATTATTCATCTATCTTTTAATTATTATTAATATGGTTATTTTTATATCTTTTTATTAATTTTCCTGAATGACAACCCATATGTATATATATTTTGTATTTTAATTAGTAAAAATTAAATTAATGAAAAAAAATTTTAAAATACAATTAATTTTTTAAGAAAAAAAAAAAAAAAAAAAATATAATTTTTTTTTTTTTTTTATATTAAATATAAATTATTTTAAAATAAATATCAGTAATTTTTATTATAAATAATAAGAACAAATATCAAATAATTTGAATTTCGAATTATTTATAAAGATATTAATATGATTTATATATTAATTTATTAATCTTAAAAAAGAAAAAAAAGAAAGCATTTTATATAATTCAATACTAAACTTTATTTACAAAAAACTTGTTTTAAAAATAAAATAAAATATTAATTTTATTTTATAAATGTGTAAACTAAATAAACTATTTAATATTTATAAGATTTAAATTTATTTTTTATAAAAAAATCATTTAAAATTAAAAAAATACCCAATAATTCTTTTTATGTAAAATATCTATTAATTAAGTAAAATTTTAGGAATATATCCATATCCTATTTATAAAAAGTAAATATCAATGTATATAAAAATAAAAAAACCTGTAAAAATACATATTCCAATAAAACAAGTAATTAATAAAAGAGGATAGAATATAAAAGGATTAGCTATACATTTTAAAATATTATTATACATGAAAAAAGTTAATAAGACCGACATCCATTTTGGTATAGATTTAATAGAATCTTAAATCTATTTTTTTTATTTTTTTTTTGTTAATATTATAATTACTTTTTATCTTAAAGCTGATTTATATTCTTCTTCACTTTTTTATTTAAAATCCGCTTCTATTTTATTTAATTAAGCTGAATCGATTAAAATATCAAAATAATTGTCTTAAGTATCATTATTTTCTGACAATCTGAACTTATCAAACATTTTTAATAAGCCAATAGTTTTATTTCTAGATTCTATATATAATTTTTCGATAGTATTTTCTTACATTGTTTTCCATTTTCTTGTTAAATCATTTTTATCTTTAGTAAATATTTATTTATATCTATAAAAAATTACACATTTATGAATAAATTACATAAAAAAAATAAAAATACTTTTTGAATAAATAGTAAGGTAAATCTCTACTTTTTTAAAAAACCTCAATTTTAAAGATCGAAAAAATTTCTTTTTTAATTTTATTAACTTCATTAGAAACAAAATTTTATTCATAATAAGGTTTAACCTCTTCTTATATTTTTAAAAAAACGGAATTTTCAAATTCTTTTTTCTTATTTTAAAGATTTTCCCAAAAACTCTATTCTAAAATATCAAATTAAATTGCTACAATTTTATCAACTTCTTATTTAATAAAGTTGATTTTTTAGTTAATATATTTAAGAACTTCGATATTTTTCTATTATTTAAGAATATTCTCTAGAACACTTTATAATTAAGAATCGATTTTATCAACTTCCCATTCATCTTTTTATTTTTAGAAAGGGATAAAACTATGGATTATACTGAGTATTTTTTGGGAAAAATTTCCTTTGATTTTTTCCATTTTTTGCATTACGTCAAAAAACGATTTTTCATTTTGTAATTTCTCGATTTCATCTTCGATTTATTTTTAAAATTTTAATTGTAAATTATTAATTTATTAATAGAACAAGTCTTTGATTTAAGCCATTAATTCGTTATATAAAACATTTTTTATTTATTCCCTTATTTCTTTATCATAATATTTAGTTTCTTTGTAGTAAAATTCTAAACTTTTTTTATAATTTCTCTTGCTTATTGTCCAAATACTTCAGCTTTATTCTCTTTTATTGAGTTTGTTAATTTTTCAAAAAAATCATGAACATAATCTTTTGCTTATTCTTTAATTTTAAAACATCTTATTTATGATGCTTGAATTTTTTAATTTGGAAGATTTATATCTTCAAAGTTTTTAATGGTTTTCCATAAATTTTATGAAAGATCTTCTAAAGCTCTAATTGGTAAATTTAATTCATAATAAAAATTTTTAAATATGTAATTTTAGTGATTTTTATTAATAAAAATATCACGTAATTAAACCATTTCTTATTAAAATCTTTAAATATAAATTAAAATGAATATATAAATATTTATTATATTAATATTATATTAAAATATTATTATATATATATATATATATATATATATATATATATATATTTATTTATTATTTATTTATTACTATTTTTTCTTAAATATAAAATGCGAACATTTAAAAAAATTTATTTAAAAAATATTTTCTGCTTATAAGTTCTTTATTTCTTTTGGTTTTGATAATTCATTCCATATATCTTTTATTTCTTATTTTATATCTCTACATAATATTTCATAATCATCACTTTCGTCACTAAAATCTCTTAAAATAATAATTATCTATTTAATTTAATCATTCTTAAATAATCTCAAGTTCATTTCAAAAACAAATCTTACTATTGAATATTCTGATTCATGTCCTAAATTTAAAGTATTCAAATTAATTATTAATACTTACGAAAATGCCAAAGCAAATAAACAAGTTGATTTTTCAAAAATCTATTTTTTTATATATTTTTATGAATTTTACATATTTATATATATACCCCTCCTCCTTTTTATTCCTTTGATCTTTAACGACTGTTGGAACCTTCTACATCTAATATTATAAAATTTTCTTGTTTATCTCGGGATAAAAAAATTCCTTTAGTGGTTTAAAACTTACTTTTTACCTTAAGAACTTCAAATGATGTACCAAAAAGGTGATTCAAAAGAGTTGATTTTCCGGAATTTTAAGATCCAATAATTGAAATTATATTGTATTAATATTGACAATTTTATAAACCGCTTTATTCTAGGAATTAGTGAAAATTAGGACTGTTTTTTTTAATGTTAATATAATTATATATAATACTTTAAATCGAGATGTTAATTAACTATATGGTATTATATATTTTATGCCATTTTTTTTATATAAAATTAATTTTTAGATTCAATATAATATAATTAACTTATTACTAAAAAAAAAATATTTTTGCTTATTTAGTCTTTATTTAATTATATTTATAATAGAATTATGAGTATTTTTATTATAATTATATATATTATATTTATGCTATTTAAAAAAAATATTAAATTATTTATAAAAATATAAAAATATAAGCAATATATGAATATTTTTTTTTCTTTCTTTGTTTAATAAAAAAAAAAATATTAAAAAAATATAATAAATAAATTAAAAAATAAATATATTTATTTATTTAATATAAATATGAAAATATATATATATTAATAAAAAAAAATATTTGTATATAATTTTTTAAAAATAAAATTATTTAAATATTTTTAAGATAAATATTAGTAATATTATAATAAATTTATATATTTCTTAAAAAATATTATAAAGAATTAATATAAATATATAAATATATAAATATATATTTATTATAATATTTTTAAATTTATTTTATCTTTTAATTATTATATTAATTTTTTAAATAAATGTGTAAATCTATTATATTTCTTTTTTATAATTATAAATATTATAATTTTTTTTTTAATTAATATTAAATAAATTATTTATACTTTTTTATTTTTTTAACATATATTTAAATAAATTATTTTTTTCTCTTTTTATATTAAATAATATTATAATTATCATTTAATTTAATTTTTTTTTATTTTAATTTAAAAAATAAAAAATATATATATTAAAATAAAAAATAAAAAAATATAAATATAATGGCTCTTTAGTAAAATAATCCATAATTATATACTAATCAAAACACTTAACTACATTTATTAAATTAAGATCTAGTTAAAAAGAAATTTAATTTAAAGGATAATTCGTAAGAAAATTTTCATTAAGTTTATGATAAATTAAAAGAAAGGGTATCTCAAAACAGAGAACATCCATTAAATTACCCAAATCCGCCTCCTCCTACATCAATAACGGAAATTAAATCAATATAAATAAATTAAAATTAATAAATGAAAGCATGTTAATTTCAAAAATAAAATATTATAAAATTATAAAGCACGTAAGAATAAAGTAATTTAGATACTGAGTATAGTAATTCATAATAATAATTATAATAATAAGGTAAAAAATAAAACACTAAACACTAATAATCAAATTAAATATAGAAATAATAAAAATAAAATTTAAATTAAGATTTTTCAAGCTATAATAATTAATAATAAGGAAATTAAATTGATTTTAGAAATTATTAGTACAGTAATATAATATATATGGACTTTTTTTATTTTTTTTGTTTTTTTTAACAAAAATAAATAAATATATATATATATTTAATTTATATATATATATTTTTTTCTTTTTCTTTTTTTTTATTCCTTTATGATGTTCTTATATATTTATTTTAATTTTTTGATATAGGTAATTAATAATTTGAAAATTTTCATATTTAAGAAGATAAAAATAATATCAAAAATTAATTTAGTAGTGATTAAATTGAAAAAATACGTTAATATGTAGAATCATAAAGTATTTTTATTAAAAAAAAAGAAAATTCTATTTTTTATTAATTAAAAATAAAATAGAAAGAAAATCTTTTGATACAAAAAAAGATTAAATTTTAGAAAAAATAAAAGAACTATAATAAAATGGAGTAGAATTTTTACCTAAAGAAAAAAAAGAATATGAACTAAATAAATTTACGAGAAAAATGAAATGTCCTTATTATAAATGTTAAAAAGAATATAAAGATAACTAAATTAATAAACATATTAAGGAATTCCATCCTGAACTTGTAATTAAAATTATATTATATATATATATATATATATATATATATATATATTTAGTTTTATTATTATTTTTGAAGACTGAAATAAATTTCGAAATAGACCCGAATACAGGATAGTTTAAATTTAATGAAAGCGTACTTGATTATATTCTTTTAATTTCAGAAATTTTCCCTTTTTAATATTAAGAATATTTAAATAATGTAAACAATATAATAATAAATATTATAATTATATATAATTTACTTACTTTTTTTAAAAAAAAATAGATGTGTATTTAATTAAAAAAGAAAAGAAAAACCGAAAACGTAGAAATAGAAGTTAAGAAGAGTAAAAATCTAAAAGAAAGAAAATATAAATTATAATAATAATAATAACAATTATCGGAATAATGATTATTTTTAATAATATATATATATATATATATATATATGTTTTCATTTAAATATATTTATATTTTTTTATTTATAATAATAATTTTATTTTTTATTTTTTTTTTTAAAAAAAAGAAGTGTTATTTTATTTCATTTTTCTTTTAAAAATTAAAATATAAATAAAATGATATAATATTTTTATATTTCAACATCTAAATATTAAAACCTATAATGGCCCTTTATTTAAAAGTATAAAATAACCCTCTTCATGTGTAACGTATGAGGAGAATTATTTACCAACAACGACATGCCATTATCCTAAATGTCTTTTATCAAATTCTTTTTTAATATAATATGAAATATCTCTTTCATTTGTATATTTATCGATTGATGCTAAAACTATATTTGAAGCATCATTTTGCATATCTTCTGTCATATCAGAAAGTTTTATATTTGGCTTTTTTAATTTGAAGTATTAGTGTTTTCTTTTTATTAATTTTGCATTTTTTTTATTGATTAATTGATTTTTTTTTTTTTAAATAATAATTATTTTATATTATATGAAACTTATTTATTTTTTTTTAATTTGTTATTTTTTAGTTTTTTTTAAAAAAAATCATTTTTATTTTTTTTATTTTATTTTATGGGCAAAATAACCTTACTTTTCGACTTCTAAAAATTCTTCTTTTTAATTTTTGGAAATTTTATTTTCAAAATCTTCAAGAACATCCATATTTTAAAAACTCAAAATATATTCTAAAATTTTAAAACCTTTTCCATAATTGTTTTCCATATTTTATTTAAGAAATTCTATATTACTGTCTGATTTAATCAACCAGTCTAAATGCTGTGAATTTGCTTAATAACTTTCACTTTCAATATAATCAGCAAATAATTCTTCTCCATTTTATATATTTTTAATTGCGAAAACTCCCATTCCATGTATGTAATTTTAATTATTAAAAATACTATCTTATTTATAAAATTATAAAAAAGTATATATATATATATATATATATATATATATATATATATATATAATAAATTTAAAAATTTTCATTTACTAAAAATTGAATATCTATTTTTATTATAATTTTATGAAAAATCTAAATAAGGTAAAAATTTTTTTAAGTTTTCTTCAAAAAAATTTCTAGGAATGAATATATCTAAAAAAATTATATTTGCTTTTTTTCCTTTTGGAACATGATTTATTTTATGTCCTATTGAAAATGGATTAATTTATTCCTATTCTATTAGCTTTATATATTAATTATTTTCTTCCTATTTAATATATTCTTCATACGAATTCCCATATATATATGGATAAGGAATTTTAGATCCGTAAAAAAGCGTACTTTGATTAAATCTTTATAAATAATAATTACTTAAAGACTCTTTTTAATTGAAATTTTAAAAATCTTTTATATCATTAAATATTATTCCTCCCATAAACCCCAAAAGAGTCCCTATAGTAACCTCCTTTTCACATTCTAGAAAAACTCCTTTACCAGCTTAATGATGTTCTATTGTACTTTCTTAAACTTTTAATAAAAAACCAGTTCTTAATTTAACATTTGGCATTATTTTTTCATATTTATAATCCCAAATACTTACTAAATCTTCAATATCTAAGGTTTCGATCAATGAAAACATTGGAAACATATCCGGATCTACAATTTCTTGTATTTTAGATAGTTCCTCATATCTTCTATTTAATATTATATCAGATTCTTCTATAGTTGCCTTATTTAAGGCATTTAATATGTTAAATATTTATTCTAAATGGTCTATATTTGCGTATTACATTTATTCGTTTATTTCTAATAATTCGATTTCTTCTTTTGCTTAAGTTATATCTAATGGAGTATTTTAGACGTAATATTTACGAGATTATGCTAATAATGAAGATATATAGGCCTATTATTCATATTTATGCATTTTTTTTTGATTTTTTAAGAAATTTTGAATTGTTTATTATATGACTTTTTACTTCATTATTTTTTTAATTTTTTATTATATCTTTTTTAGAGTGTATTTTTTTATTTTTTAATTAATTAAAAATATTTTATGTTTTATAACTTATTTTTTAAAAAATAGTTTAATTTAATTAATTATAACAAAAAATGAGTGAATAAAATTAAGAAATAGATATGATTTTATAATAATAGGCATTTAGATAAAATATTCCTATAAATTTTCTAAGAGAAAAAATTTATCCAGAATTATATGAAGCATTTTTAAATGTAAGAAAATAAATAAGAATTAAATAAATAAGTATATATATATATTTATATCAAAAAAAAAAGCTTATAGATCATGTAACAAAAACAGACGAAATAAGAAAGCATTAAGAAAAATTAAAAAGAAAAAAAGTTTTTGATAAATTAGAATAAAAGAAAATTGAAAAAGAAAGATTAAAAATGGAATTGGGTGCATTTTTTTATTTGAATTAAAAAAGAAACAAAAAAATTTAAAAAAATAATAGGAAGCGAATATGAAAGTAGTGATGAAGAAAGTTTAAATTGTGAAGAATTTGGCCTAGAAAAAGAGGAACTTCAAAAAATTTTAAATGAAAGATAATTTAAGAAAAAAGACGACGATGATGAAAATTAAGAAGATATTAAGGATGATAATGAAGATTCAGAATCTTTAAATAATAAATCAAAAACTAATTTAGAAGACTCGACGATTAATAATTAAAGAAAATAATCAGCATTAAGAGAAAATCTAGGATAAATAGAAGAAAATGAAGAAAGAGAAGAAGGAAATGAAAACGATGATATTTTGGCTGAAAGGGAAAAAATAAAAAACTAATTAAAAGAACAAAGAGAAAGTATGGGATTTAATCCATTAAAATTTTTAGCCTTAAAATTAAAAGAAATACATTACACTAATAAAAATAATGAAAAAAATAAATAAAATTGATATTAGAATAAAAATGAAAAAATAATAAATATAGATAACTAAGAAAAATAAATATAAATATAAATATATAAATATAATATATAAATATAAATATAAATATAAATAATATATATATATAATAATTATATTTTTAAATATATTTTTTTATAAATATTTGTATATATTATATATATTTAATATATTTTAGTTTAAATCGTATATTTTTATGTATGTTTTTTTATATTTATTTATATTTAAATATTTCTATATATTATATATATAATTTCAATAATTTAATTATTAATCCTATTTATATTAATAAAGTACCATTTATCTGTCTTTAGATTCCACTGAATTTATAAGAAAATTGAATATTTTTTTTTTGAATTTTTTTTATTTAACAAATTCTTTAAAATCTTTTGACAAATTAGATAATTATGGTCCTTTATCTGATTTTAATTTTGCTAATTCCATTTAATTATTTACATACCAATTACTAATTTCTTCTCTTATTTTTTCTTTTTGATCATTTAATTAATGATGTTCTTCAAAACATTTATCAAAGAATTAAAGGAAGTATTATTTTAATTTACTTATTTCTTTTATATTTACTTATTTTTTGTCAATATTATCTTCCTTTTTTTAATTTTTTTTATCTTTATCATATTAAAATAAATTTTCAGGCATATATTTTGGCTTTGATATTTTATTTAGATGCTCTTAATTTACATTTTTTTATTTTTTTTTATTTTCAAATTTTTAAAAAGTCTTTAAATAGTCGTTTTTAAGAAAGGAAAATACTGAATTTTCATGAATTAATCTACCATTTTAATATTTATAAGTTGGAGAAGTTCTTTATATATTATTTTTTTTCTAAGAAGAATTTATATTAGGAAAAGATGAAAAAAAAGAATTAAAATTAGAGTTTTTTTAAATTTTTTCTACGTTTTTTTAAGAGTTATCCATTGTTTTTTAGGCCAAATTTTTTAATTATTATTTATTCTATTCAAGGTTTTATAATAGAAGTTATTCTTTGCGTTTTTATTTTTATTTTTTAATATATTCAGTATATATATGTTATTTTTTATCGAGATTGATTACTTTATTAATGAGTTTTTAATCAGTTTTTGTCTATTCATAATCTTCTTTTTATTATTATAATCTTTGATATAAAATATCGTCCTCTTTCTATTTATAATTTTTTAGTTTTTTTTATTTTTATTTATCATTGCCATCATCATATATAATTAATGATGAACTACTGTCTTAATTATGAGATTATTATGATTAATTTTAATCTTCTAATTTAGTTGTATTTTGATTATATTTTTAAAAACCATTGGAATTATGAAATTGAGATTCGCTTTCAAGTTTTATTTGATTTAAACTATTAATATTAGTTAGCTAAACTTTTTTTTAAATATTAATATTTTTATTAAAAAAAAATAAAAATATAATAAAATAAATTATTTAATAAATAATATTTTCATATAATATAAAAATTATATATTAATTAAATTAAAAAAGAAAAAAAATAATTATAAATATATATAAATATATATATATATATATATA